>NC_089240.1:96168286-96468286 GCF_963924675.1 Phocoena phocoena | reverse complement strand
AATGACTCCTCTGCCTTCACGTGGTAATGGCTCCTTATATTTTGGAATTAGATTAAATGTTATTTCTTCAGAGAGGCCATTTGTATATAGTATGTATATCACATCACTTTCTCTCATAGCACCGATTTTTTTAATGTCATAGCCTTTATTTAAAAAAAAATATTTGTTTTTTTAAAATGTTTGCTTTCCCTAATGTACTAGAAGCTTCATGAATGTAGAGATCTTGTGTGTTTTGTTTATCAGGCTGTGCACAATGCTTATCACAGTAACTGACACATAGTAGCCATTCAATAAACATCTGATGAATACTGCTTTTTATCAAAAATATCAATGCTCTCTTTTGATAAAAGAAAGGAGAATACTACTTTCTGAGGGAAAACAGTGACTAAGGCTTTATTTTGGAAGAATAATCATTAATAGTATCAAATATTTTTAGATTATATTATGAACTTTGTAACCTGTGGTCCCCATCTGAAGCAGACTAGTAATTCCTTCATCCCTCACATGGCCCTGGCAGCCACCACTCATTTGTCTTTACTGCCAGTACCCACTTCTCTGATTTCACACAAACTTTGGGAGAAAATGATCCTCCTGACAAATATGAATCTGTTGGTCAAGAGAACAGTGTCATCACTAATGGGAAGGATATATTGACTGTAGCAGTTATACAGTATGCTATCTTAAAAGGAATTCTTGAGCATTAAACAAATATTTCCTTAATCACATGCCATTTTGATCATTATACAAAAGGCTTATAAAAAATAAAATTTTATTTGTATGATATTCACTTTGTTAGAAGTGGCACCAGAAGATAAAAATCAGATACTGAATCATCGGGTAGAATTTCACTATACTCCTTTCTTTCTCCTCATGTCCTGATGGAACCACTCCTGCTTTCTAGATATTTCAGCTTGAAATAAACAAATGACTCATAGATCATTCTGCTGCTGGGAATGTCCTGCAAAGTCCTGTATGTTTTGTTCATCTTTGAGCCCATCTGCGGTCTTCCTGTGCCAACCCTAGAAATGATCTGTAAAATATTTAACATCTGCAATGCTTCTGGATTCCCAGTGGTACCAAGCTTTGACTATAAAATAATATCTTCTACATGAGGGAAAACAATATAAAATAAAACATTTTCAATTTTCATTTCCTTTTTTCTTCATTATTAACATGTTGTCATTAATCAACCATTCAGTATAGCTGCAGACTCCTGTTTATTTTAATTAATTGCTGGTTCATCTGGTAGGTGTATGTTTAACCTTATAAAAACTGCCAACATATTTTCCAGAGTGACTGTGTCATTTTACATTCCCACTACTGGTGTATGAATGATCCACTCTTTACATATCCTTGCCCAAATTTTCTGTTGTTACTATTTTCTATTTTAGCCATTCTTTTAGGTGTGTAGTACTATCTCACTGTGGCTTTGATTTGAATTTCCTTAACGGCTAATGAAGTTAAACATTCTTTCATGTGCTTATTTGTCATCTGTATATGCTCTTTGGTGAAATGTCTGTTCCTGTCTTTGGCCCATTTTCGAATTGGATTTCTTGCTTTTTTTACTGTTGATTTTACAGAGGTTTTTAAAAGTTTAGGATATAAGTCCTTTGTTGGATAGGTGATTTGCAACTTTTTTCTCTCAGTCTGTGGCTTGTCTTTGCATTCCCTTAGCAGATTTTTCACATTGCAATAGTTGTAAATTTTAATGAAATCTAATTTCCATTTTTTCTTTTTATAGATCACACCTTTGGTGTTGAATCTAAGGATTCTTTGCTTAATGCTAACTCATGAAGGTTTCTCCTATTTTTTTTCTAAGTTTTATAGTTTTACACTTCATGTTTAGAAGTAGGATCTGTTTTTAGTTAATTTTTTGTAACATCTTTATTGGAGTATAATTGCTTTATAATATTGTGTTAGTTTCTGCTGTATAACAAAGTGAATCAGCTATATGTATACATATATCCCCATATCACCTCCCTCTTGCATCTCCCTCCCACCCTCCCTATCCCACCACTCTATGTGGTCATAAAGCACTGAGCTGATCTCCCTGTGCTATGCATCTGCTTCCCACTAGCTATCTATTTTACATTTGGTGGTGTATATATGTCAATGCTACTCTCTCACTTCGTCCCACCTTACCCTTCCCCTTTCCTGCGTCCTCAAGTCCATTCTCTATGTCTGCGTCTTTATTCCTGTCCTGCCCCCAGGTTCATTAGAACAATTTTTTATTTTATTTTATTTTTTTTTTTAGTTTCCATATATATGTGTTAGCATAAAGTATTTGTTTTTCTCTTTTGGACTTACTTCACTCTGTGTGACAGGCTCTAGGTCCATCCGCCTCACTACAAATAACTCAATTTCATTTCTTTTTATGGCTAAGTAATATTCCATTGTATATATGCACCACATCTTCTTTATACATTCATCTGTTGATGGACACTTAGGTTGTTTCCATGTCCTGGCTATTGTAAATAGTGCTACAATGAATATTGTGGTACATGACTCTTTTTGAATTAGGTTTTCTCAGGGTATATGCCCAGTAGTGGGATTGCTGGGTCATATGGTAGTTCTATTTTTAGTTTTTTAAGGAACCTCCTACTGTTCCCCATCGTGGCTACATCAATTTACATTCCCACCAACAGTGCAAGGGGTTCCCTTTTCTCCACACCCTCTCCAGCATTTACTGTTTGTAGATTTTTTGTTGATGACCATTCTGACCAGTGTGAGGTGATACCTCATTGTAGTTTTGATTTGCATTTCTCTAATGATTACTGATGTTGAGCATCCTTTCATGTGTTTGTTGGCAGTCTGTATATCTTTGGAGAAATGTCTATTTAGGTCTTCTGCTCATTTTTGGATTGACTTTTTTTGTTATTGAGCTGCATGAGCTGCTTGTATATTTTGGAGATTAATCCGTAGTCCATTGTTTCATTAACAAATATCTTCTCCCATTCTGAGGGTTGTCTTTTCATCTTGTTTATGCTTTCCTTTGCTGTGCAAAAGCTTTGAAGTTTCATTAGGTCCCATTTCTTTATTTTTGTTTTTTTTCCCATTTCTCTAGGAGGTGGGTCAAAAAGGATCTTGCTGTGATTTATGTCATAGAGTGTTCTGCCTATGTCTTCCTCTAAGAGTTTTATAGTGTCTGGTCTTACTTTTAGGTCTTTAATTCATTTTGAGTTTATGCTGTCTACAGGATACCCACTTCAGACTTAGGGACACATACAGACTGAAAGTGAGGGGATGGAAAAAGATATTCTATGCAAATGGAAATCAAAAGGAAGCTGGAGTAGCAATTCTCGTATCAGACAAAATAGACTTTAAAATAAAGACTATTACAAGAGACAAAGAAGGACACTACATAATGATCAAGGGATCAATTCAAGAAGAAGATATAACAATTGCAAATATTTATGCACCCAACATAGGAGCACCTCAATACATAAGGCAAATGCTAACGGCCATAAAAGGGGGAAATCGACAGTAATACAATAATAGTAGGGGACTTTAACACCCCACTTTCACCAATGGACAGATCATCCAAAATGAAAATAAAGAAGGAAACACAAGCTTTAAATGACACATTAAACAAGATGGACTTAATTGATATTTATAGGACATTCCAACCAAAAACAACAGAATACACTTTCTTCTCAAGTGCACATGGAACATTCTCCAGGATAGACCATATCTTGGGTCACAAATGAAGCCCTGGTAAATTTTAGAAAATTGAAATCATATTAAGTATCATTTCTGAACACAATGCTATGAGACTAGATATCAATTACAGGAAAAAAAATGTAAAACATACAAACACGTGGAGGCTAAACAATACCCTACTAAATAACCAAGAGATCACTGAAGAAATGAGAAGAAATAAAAAATTACCTAGAAACAAATGACAATGAAAACACGATGACGCAAAACCTATAGGAGTCATCAAAAGCAGTTCTAAGAGGGAAGTTTATAGCAATACAATCGTACTTCAAGAAACATCTCAAATAAACAACCTAACCTTACACCTAAAGCAATTAGAGAAAGAAGAACAAAAAAACCCCAAAGTTAGCAGAAGGAAAGAAATCATAAAGATCATATCAGAAATAAATGAAAAAGAAATGAAGGAAACAATAGCAAAGATCAATAAAACTAAAAGGTGGTTCTTTAAGAAGATACACAAAATTGATAAACCATTAGCCAAACTGATCAAGAAAAAAAGTGAGAAGACTCAAATCAACAGAATTAGAAATGAAAAAGAAGAAGTAACAACTGACACTGAAGAAATACAAAAGATCGTGAGGGATTACTATAAGCAACTATATGCCAGTAAAATGGACAACCTGGAAGAAATGGACAAATTCTTAGAAATGTACAACCTGCCAAGACTGAATCAGGAAGAAATAGAAAATATGAACAGACCAATCACAAGCACTGAAATTGAAACTGTGATTAAAAATCTTCCAACAAACAAAAGCCCAGGACCAGATGGCTTTAGTTAATTTTTATATAAGGTATGAAGTTTAGGTTGAGTTTTTCTTTTTTTCTTAACTTATGAATATCCAGTTGTTGAAATGACTGTCTATCCTTCCTTCTTTGAATTGTTTTTTCACCTTTATCAAAAATCAGCCATATTAGTGTGGGTCTATTCTGGAGTCTATTATGTTCCATTGGTCATGTGTCTGTCTGCTAATACCATACTATCTTGATTACTGTGGCTATATGGTGTCTTAAAATCAGGTAGTGTGATTCCTCCAACCTTATTCTTCTTTTTCAAAATTGTTTTATGTATCCTACGTCCTCTGTTTTTCCATATAAAATTTAAAACGAGCTTGTTTATATCTCGAAACACTCATGTTGGTATTTACATGAGGATTGCATTAAACCTGTAGATCAATTGGGGAAGAAGCGGCATTTTTGCTACTTTGAATTTTCTAATCCATGAACACATTATGCCTCTCCATTTATTTCAGTCTTTTATTACTTTCTTCATTTTGTAGTTTTCAGCATATAGATCATGTACATGGTTTGTTAAACATATGCCTAAATATTTCAGTTTGGTGATACTGTAAATGGCATTTTATTTTAAGTTTTGATTTCCATTGCTAAATTTTGATTTGTTCATTGCTAATATTTAAAAATATGATTTATTTTTATTTGATGATCATGTATCTGTGATAACGTTAAATTCCTTTGTTAATTCTAGAAGGTTTAAAAAAATATATCGATTCTTTGGGGTTTTCTACATAGATAATCATGCAACATGACTCTATTTCTGGTACTAGTTTTGCACTATAACTTTGTGAATAAGGGACCTACCATAATGTTTTTCTCTTTTTTACAGACTGTTCAAAGCTTTTTAAATGTTTCTTTCTTCTTTAATTCTATGGCCCCAAATCAAGTAATAACAAACATCAGATAAGGCTTTGCATCTCTAACACTCTATTCCTAAATTGGAAATTCTATCTTTTTTTCCTCCTTCATTCTGACCTGATTGTAACATCAAAGGTTATACTGATGCCATCTGCACATCTCTGCAGAAAAGGATTTTTGAAGCATTAAAGTTTGGAGATAAGAACCTCATAATAAAAATAGCCACAGAAGCAAATCTTTCTCTCTCATGAAAAATATAACAAATAGCTACAAGTTTCTTTCCAAATATAAAAATGTGCTTTTTAATTTAACCATTAGATTTTATTATATCCATGAATATAGAAGACTTTCTTCAGGTTCACACTTCTCCAAAATGTTCTACATCCAACAGCAGAAATCATATTTATTCTCAGACATTCTCATTAGATGTCTTCTTTGAAGAGGAAATTCATGAAAATAGTTGTCTCTTCCATACATCTAAAACTGCCACCATTTACCCACCCAAACTTCCTTATCATAAGTCAGCTGTACTTGCTAGACAATTAAGTATTGTACATGGGGAGTTGCATTCAAATTTATTGCATTTGTTTACATTTGATTTCTTTGTTGGGAGGCATTATCCCCTTGGAGGGCATCATAATTCTAGAAGGTGAATTTGGGTATACTGGCCCAAAAAGCTGCCCATTGATAACCACCATTCCTTAGCTGAGAATTACTAGATAACATTTTCTATGTTTGTTAGCAAGAGTATTTTAACCTAATGAGTATGGTTGTTGAAGGCCTTTCTTTCCCAACTGGATTAGTGCCATATTTAAAAATCCCACAGGGAGATCTACTATTAGTTGTCTCTTCTGTGTCTTTGCTGAGCTACTCTTATGAACTTCCTGATGCCAAGATGTGATAAGCATTAGTCTTGAAAATCCCTGTACAGAAGAGCAAGTAAGCACTCTTTCTCAATCTATGATGTGTACCTAAGTCAAACGAACTGAAAAAGTACTGAAAAACTATGTTTATTATTTTAAAAATAACTAAATTCTATGCAGTGCTAATTTTAAGAAACTTTCCCTGACAAAAATCTTATTGTCTCAATTCAATTAGCTCCATTAACTCAGGTGACTCTGAGATAAAGTCAATGTCAACAACAAACTCAAGTAGATAGAACTGATGTTAAATGATTTTGAAATAAAAACTGGTCTTTAGACAAGTAAAGTTGATATATGTTTGATGTCGAAATAGGACTTTTTTTGGGGAGATAGATATTTTGTTCAGAAGTTAAACCTTACTAATGACAATGCAATAAAACTGAGTTGATTGAATTTTTAAAAATTCATGATATAGCTCACAGAAGTAACAGCCTAATTTCTAGCTGATTCCTATTTACACTGGGTGCTACACTTTTAAAATGAGCATTATTATTGTTATTTGCCTCCCTTCAATCTTGATGACCTGGGACAAAGTCCTAAGTTCCCTGACCAAGTTCCAGCTTTACTTACAAATCATATGTTAAATAAAACTCAACTAACCAATATCCTCAAGTTACCAAATGTCTTATCTGCACTTCACCAGAAAAGAACAGAGTTGTTTTAATTTTTAAAAGGGAAAAAAAGAAAATTAATCCAGGGTAGTCAACCTAGGGTCAGCGTACATTCACCCCAATTTCATAAATCTACTGCCTCTACATATAATATTCTGAATAATGAGAATGGATCTTCAATCAAGATGATAGCCTTTATACCTTCCTAAATTGTAAAATCAGGTAATTTGGCACAGTCCTTGGGTCATGGGGAAGAGGGCAAGACTGCGCTACTCAAATATTAAAATAAAATGGGTGAGGGAGCAGTCTCTACATGAGAAATCTCTATATCTTTTGCTTAATTTTGCTATGCACCTAAAACTCCTCTAAAAAAAAATCGTCTATTTAATAAATAAATAAATGTCACCCTCTGCTAATCTTCAGCTACCCTGAAATTCAAATAACTAGAATCCAACAACCCCAAGTATGCATCAGTTAAATATGGCTTTTCTTTTTTCTATGTATTTCAAGTCAAAATGATAGATTACCAGCCCTCTGTACTTTAGGTATGAGCCCTACATCAACTGAGGCTGAGAGAGAATTCTATTGAATGCTCATGAAGCTGTATAGCGTTTGGCAGTGATAAATACATTTGGCTGACAGTAATAGAGACTCATCAACACTTGGATATTGAGTGAGTTTCATTCACCCGACACTCACATGAGGAACAGTTTCTAAAATACTTTTTCATGTGTTTATGTTTCTCTGCCAGTAAAGAAAAAGTATTCTGAGTATTTTGGGCTACCTTATCAGTAGGTACAGAAAACTCTCCTGTTTTCCAAATTTAGGAGTGAGTTTTGATGTCTCAGTTCTGATATTCCCTTCCTGCCCCCAATATATAATTATGCCTTCTATTTCTTTGCCTTGCTTCTGCAGTAGGCTGGGAAGACCCTCCTTAATAAAAAGTGTATTAGTTAATGTCAATACAGGCTTTCAGACTTGTAACATTTGAAAAATTGAAAAATCAAAAGACATGGAAAAGGAGAGAGCTTTAGTAAAAACAAGGAGAATGGTAAGAAACTATATATCTATTGGAGAAACATATATCCTAGCCTGTAGGTATAAGTAGGGTAGTCTATATTTCTATAGTTGGGAAAGGTTAAGATATAAAATGATCTATATTTTCCTTCCATGAAATATTATAATGAACAAAATATTTGCCATATAATAAGTTTTAAGGATGGTAGTCAGGAGGCTGATTTTTGTTAAAATGTTGTTCCAATCCTAGAGCCAGGCTAATTTCCATGGCAGCAATGCTATAAAGAGAGTTAAGACTGTTTCAAAGCAATATATTAGGCTAAAATAATATGCTAGATTAAAAGAACCAAACAGATAACCGTGAAGAAAATTAGAAATAATTTAAGTCTTTTTTATCAGAAAGCTTATGAATGTGTAGTGAAATAAAAAGAAAAGCATCTATATCTTTTTCAGGCAGTCTAAAGGAATATAGCCCAACAGAGGTTACTGGCAGATGTTTGTCTCCACTCATTAATCTGGACAAAAACAGGTTTTAGCAATTGAATTCTATCTGTGCTTTCCATAATCCTGCAAACACATTTCAAAGTACTGTACTTATATTGCGGTTCCAGGGTTGTTGAAGAGAAAATATGCCTGGCATCCTTTGGACTTGGCATACGCAATGTTTTTCAAAACAGACTAAATCCCTGGCATCTTTCCTAAGCTTATTAAAATGTTGTATTTGCCTTCCAAGTGTCACTTTTTAACCAGAACACTCTCATAAATTTACCCTAAGTCTATGACAGCTCCCATGTTTTAAGAGAGCCAGAATTTTGTTTTGTACATATAACAAGGGAATAAATGGCCCCTCGATGAATAATTTTCATTTTTTCAGGATGAAGTTATCAAGCAGAAAGCTTCATTAGACTTGCTGCCATTGTTTTAGAGATGAAAAAAAGAAATAATTTTCAAGGTGATATGCCTAACTAACACTGAACTACCACAGTAGTACCCATTAACTTCAGATGAGGGGCCATAGAGTTTAAAATCCATTCCAAAAAATTAGAAAAAAATAGTCTATTCTAAGTGAATTGTTTTAATGAAGCTTAGTTATGTTACAAACATATGATAAGAATACAAAATGAACTGATAGAATACTTCTCAGCTAAATAAATGAAATATGAAGTCAAGCCTGTTAAATTGCCTGCATCTGCAGAAAAGGATTGCAGTTACACTAAAGATATTCCATATGGTGTAGAGAGATGGGGTGGGGGAGAGAGAGAAAGAGGGAGGGAGGGAGAGAACACAACTAGATAACTAGATGTGCAGTTGTAGACTGCATTTTATCTACAGGGTAATGATGCATGGAATACTGGGTTCTTTATAATGGAAGTTTTCTGTATACCTATGATATTAGCAATAGCAGTGAGGTTGAATTTCTCTTTTACATTAGCAAAAAAGATAACATCAGATGCTCTCAGAATTGCCCTTTATACTCCTTTTCAAAGAACCCCTGAAGGTTTCCTGACTGCAAGAAAGTATCATTTTTAGGGAAAAAAAATACAACCCCTGCATAAGAAAGAAGAAACACATCCCTTTACCACTCCTTACGACTGTGAAATAAAGTTTTCTTGGAGTGAGACTAGAGGTGGTGCCTTTTGTTACTGTTTTCCATTACCATTTTTCACTATCCTCATGCTGTCAAATAAATGTATATGAGATACTTTTCCTTCATTTCTTTTTCATTTATTTCTGATCTGATTTTTATGATTTCTTTCCTTCTGCTAACTTTGGGGTTTTTTTGTTCTTCTTTCTCTAATTGCTTTAGGTGCAAGGTTAGGTTGTTTATTCGAGATGTTTCCTGTTTCTTAAGGTAGGATTGTATTGCTATAAACATCCCTCTTAGACCTACTTTTGCTGCATCCCATAGGTTTTGGTTTGTCGTGTCTCCATTGTCATTTGTTTCTAGGTATTTTTTGATTTCCTTTTCAATAAATGGTGCTGGGAAAACTGGACAGGTACATGTAAAAGTTTGAGATTAGATCACTCCCTAATACCGTACAAAAAGTAAGCTCAAAATAGATTAAAGACCTAAATGTAAGGCCAGAAACTATCAAACTCTTAGAGGAAAACATAGGCAGAACACTCTATGACATAAATCACAGCAAGATCCTTTTTGACCCACCTCCTAGAGAAATGGAAATAAAAACAAAAATAAACAAATGGAACCTAATGAAACTTCAAAGCTTTTGCACAGCAAAGGTAACCATAAACAAAACCAAAAGACAACCCTCAGAATGGGAGAAAATATTTGCAAATGAAGCAACTGACAAAGGATTAATCTCCAAAATTTATAAGCAGCTCATGCAGCTCAATAACAAAAAAACAAACAACCCCATCCAAAAATGGGCAGAAGACCTAAATAGACATTTCTCCAAAGAAGATATACAGATTGCCAACAAACACATGAAAGAATGCTCAACATCATTAATCATTAGAGAAATGCAAATCAAAACTACACTAAGTTATCATCTCACACCAGTCAGAATGGCCATCATCAAAAAATCTAGAAACAATAAATGCTGGAGAGGGTGTGGAAAAAAGGGAACACTCTTGCACTGCTGGTGGGAATGTGAATTGGTACAGCCACTATGGAGAACAGTGTGGAGGTTCCTTAAAAAACTACAAATAGAACTAGCATATGACCCAGAAATCCCACTACTGGGCATACACCCTGAGAAAATCATAATTCAAAAAGAGTCATGTACCTAAATGTTCATTGCAGCTCTATTTACCATAGCCAGGACATGGAAGCAACCTAAGTGTCCATCAACAGATGAATGGATAAAGAAGATATGGCACATATATACAATAGAATATTACTCAGCCATAAAAAGAAATTGAGATATTTGTAGTGAGGTGGATGGACCTAGAGTCTGTCATACAGAGTGAAGTAAGTCAGAAAGAGAAAAACAAATACCGTATGCTAACACATATATATGGAACCTAGGAAAAAAAATGTCATGAAGAACCTAGGGGTAAGATGGGAATAAAGATGCAGACCTACTAGAGAATGGACTTGAGGAAATGGGGAGGGGGAAGGGTAAGCTGTGACAAAGTGAGAGAGTGGCATGGACATATATACACTACCAAATGTAAAATAGATTGCTAGTGGGAAGCAGCCACATAGCACAGGGAGATCAGCTCGGTGCTTTGTGACCACCTAGAGGGGTGGAATAGGGAGGGTAGGAGGGAGGGAGATGAAAGAGGGAAGAGATATGGGAACATATGTATATGTATAATTGATTCACTTTGTTATAAAGCAGAAACTAACACACCATTGTAAAGCAATTATACTCCAATAAAGATGTTAAAAAAGAAAAGAAAAAACTCAATTTGTCTCCGTTTCAAAGAGGGGTTCTGCCTTGAGAGTCCCCAGGCATCCAGAGATAGGTAGGCTATCTCAGGATGAAAATGCTTTCAATAAGAACTTTACTTCCTCTACAATTTGGCCTCTAGTCAACCTTGTAAAAATGTATTATGTAGAAAATATTATTTAATTAAAACTCATAAAGTAATGCTCTGTGTGAAGCCAGATAGTTTTCAATTCAATAGCCACCTACTAATGGCTGTGATAAAATTGTCAGAGATACAGGGTAAAAACCATAGGGTTCTTAATCTCCAGGAACTCACATATCTTATAATCCTCTCTTAGTATTGCTCATTTATAGGCACTTATATCTTCATCCTGCAGGATCTGGAATCAACCCTGACCAAGGCAAACTGTACATAAAGAGAAATATCTCTATCACTGAGTGAGATTTTGAATTAGCCCTGCTGCTTTAAGTCAAATATCTAATATCCCTAAAATTTCCTTTTAAACCATACGTGTCCAATTTGTGCTACTGAACAAGTCTTGGTTTCTGATTATTTGTTCATTGGAAGCGAAGCCTTGTTTGGACCCTAAATACTAGATACTAGAGCACGTTTGGGGCCTTGAAAAACTTTCTACATGTTGCTAATTACCTTTCTCTATATTTCCTCCATCTTCAAGGTTCTTACTCAAAATTGAATATACCACCTACAGACATATCTTACTACAATACATCTGAAATTGTCAATCACCACTTCCTGAAGCCTCTTGTTTCTATAACCTTACACACCAGATCTGATTCCCTAGGACTCCACTGACAGCCAAGTTCAAGCACAGCTTAACCACATTTGATTGAATGTTCTAATTTAAACTACTGACTGTCCCTCTCAGGAATTAGTCTTATGGTTTTGTCAGCAAATCATCCCCATTTTACTTGATTACCTATGCTTCCACCATTAGCTTTGAAGTCGAACCTAACTGGGTTATCACAGTCACCTTAATAGTTATCTTCCTATTCTTTTTTTTTTTTTTTCGGTACGCGGGCCTTTCACTGTTGTGGCCTCTCCCGTTGCGGAGCACAGGCTCCGGACGCGCAGGCTCAGAGGCCGTGGCTCATGGGCCCAGCCACTCCACGGCATGTGGGATCTTCCCGGACCGGGTCACGAACCCGTGTCCCCTGATCGGCAGGCGGACTCTCAACCACTGCACCACCAGGGAAGCCCTATCTTCCTATTCTTAATCACAATATGTACACAAATTTTCTGCTATGCCCTATCACTCTTGCGATCCAAAAGTGTACGTAAGTTTTTTTCTTCACATCTTCTAAACAGAAGATTAATTTATAACCACCTGATATTTTTAAGAAATATCTACAATGAATATACTGATATCTTAAAGAAAGTACCAAGAAAGGAAGGAAGGGAAATAGGAAGGGAGGGA
This sequence comes from Phocoena phocoena, assembly GCF_963924675.1. NCBI lineage: Eukaryota > Metazoa > Chordata > Mammalia > Artiodactyla > Phocoenidae > Phocoena > Phocoena phocoena. Next base: position 96,455,576 of record NC_089240.1, on the reverse strand, counting down.
GGGAGGGAGAGATAGAGAAGGAGGGAGGAAAGGAGGAAGAAAGGAAGGAAGAAAAGTTGAAATTAACCACAGTGAGAAACTCAGTATTTTGGCTTGTTGGCTTGGACCTCCAAGTATAATTCAAACAAAACATAAAATCCTACAATATGTGACACTAACGTGAAAATTTCTCCCTTGATGCAAACCCTCTTTGGTATCTTTCAGCTGGAAATAAAAAGCACACTACTCTCTAACTATATAAGGAACATACTTATGATGCTATGTAAGACACCATTCATGCAGAAATAAAAATTTTTAATGTTAAAAGTTTATACTTGTGATTTACATTAATATCCATAGCATAGTACATGGCATTGTTTGTTCTTATGGTTAAAGAACTTATCTTAAAAACACTGCCCTAGATGGCCCAGGAGAAAATGCTAGCACAATTAGGAACACAAAACATAAAGGTGTAAATTGCATTCAAAAATCAAGTCTAGAAAAAGAGGTTAGAAAACAAATCTCATATTACTCTTCAAGATCTGAATTGAAGTGTAATTATAAGACAATGAAAGTTATTTTCTTGTGTGATACATCAACTGGCTCTGACAGCAGCTCCCAAAATTAAAATCCACCCAGATTTGCAGCAATGTCAATAATGCTAGAGTATGTGTATGGTCTTACAAGGTAACTGTGTGGAAACATAATTTTTAGTTATGTTTCAATTATATTGGTTTACTAATCACCCCATAAACCATTAAATGGTGTAAACAAAGGCACAGTGTATACATGGACAAGAATATAAGCTCCTACTCTCATGTGAAATTGTAAAAATATCAATTTCAAAATCATGTAAAAATTAGGAAAGTTTCACAAGAAAAATATATTGAGACTAAATAATTCATATTCTGTTATATTTTACACCTTTAGTTCTCCTTCTTAGAACTACTTAGTGTAAACTAAAGATGGTTTATAAAAGTAAGATTCAAAGATTCTAAGGTGGTAGCCAAGAAAACTTCACTTTGTTTATGGACAAAAGACTAATTATGACTGTAAGTAGAGAGTAGGGTACATTTCAAGGAAGAAACTGCTTTTAAGTTCAGGTTCATAATATCTCTCTTTCCCAAAGGGAGCTTAAAAAGGGTAAGAAAGATTAAAGTATCATTGAAATTAAGACAATATCTCAATCGCATAACACAACTCTGAGGAATATCATCCAGATATAAAACATTTTGAATGAAATTAAAAGAATATACTAAGAATCAACTACAGAGAGGCCAATATAATTTGTTAGGATATAAGCAGAAGAAAGTACGAAAAAAACTCCATTTTTCAAACTGAATGGACAACTGAGAGTATTATGTTGGCCAGGGAAACAAATAGAGGAAATATAATAGTAATGTTAAAATGCAATTAAAGTAGAAAATTGCCTATTTTTTTTTTACTAGTAAAAACTAAGCTACTAGAATGGAAGACAGGAGCAAGTACATAACAGACAATGCATTATGGGACAAAGAAGAAAACCCATTAAGAAAAAAAAGGATATTCATAAAATGGGGATTCAAGACTCTAGATAATTGATATGACTGATGAAAGAAAACATATATAGAAATAACAAAAAATATTCACAAATCTAAAAGAAGAAAATCTTCCAAAAATGACAGAAGTCCTGAGTCTGCAAAGCAAAAGGCTTCACTGTCAAAAAAAATTTATAATGGCAAAAAAATCCAGATATTCCTCATTATATAACTTTTGAGATGGAGAAGGAATATTATACCTACCCAGTTTTAAGGTTACTTGCTGTAGCATTAAGATATTTTTGGCTACAAGTAAAGGAATATATAGCTTAAAGTGGTTTAAAAATAGGTGTTTCAATTCTTGTTGGTTTTTCATTTGTTTTTGTTTTTATTTTACTCACATTACAAGAAATCTGAAAGAGGCTGTTTCCCAGTTGGTACAGTGGCTTAATGATATCCACAAGGATATGGGCCCTTTGTATCCTTTCGCATGACCATCTGCAGCAGTAAGACTTTTGTCTTTAGTTTTGTTCTCTCATGGTCACTTAGCTATTGCATCACCCCTCATCGTGTCCTCAGACAACCACACCCAAAAGCAGGAATAGAGAGTAGATACTGTCTCCTCATTTGTCTTATTTATTTGACTAGAGATTTTATTTTAGAAATACAGAGGATAGTGGTACAATAATATTTGACATTTTAAATTAAGGTTTGCTTCATTTAAGTTTTATATTAATTCCATGCTGTGTTTCAGTAAGAATACAGATTTTTTGTATCTGTGGATCCAGTCAGATATCCAGTAGTACAAATTAACTTCAAGGCACACAAACTGAACAAAAGAAGTTAAGCGATTGAATGGCTGAGGAACTTATTTCCCCAGGGGAAGAGGGAAGGAGAAGAAACAAAGAATATAACAGGCATGCAGCCTTTTCCATACCACCTTCAATGCTAACCTGCTTCAGAGGGAGAGTAAAAGCAGGCAATGAGCAGCCACAGATCGTTGGACTGTTACCAGCATCATGATTTTCAGCAACATTTCAGCAGAGTTTGAAGCACTTTTTTACAGTAAGACCATTACAACAAACTCTCCAAAGACCTTTAACCACCTCAAGCTAACACCCAATTAGTTTTAAACATCAGTATAAAATTCAATTTAAACAACCAGAAAAAGGAAAAATGATACCACTTATGCCTCTAGAGTGTGATTAACCTCTCTCTTAGATGTTTGCATCACCTAGAAGTCTAATCGCTTTTGAATGTAATTTCCATTTCTAATGGTGATCCTGCCACATCTGGCAGGAGATGATACAGTAGTGCTGAAAAAGCCTGTATGTAGTCCTATTAGTGTCTTAAAGAACCGAAAAACTGGAACCAGTAAAATGCACAGAAATTCACTCTTGCCTTTAAGAACATTTGAAAACTGTTTTTTTTTTTTTTAAGAAAAAACAGGGCAGAACCTAAATTCTGAAACCAAATGTAGAAGTCAGATTTGGTGGTTCTCACTGACCATGAGGAATTTCCTACGTGGTGGGATGGGAAGGAATAGGGTGGCTAGGGATGGTTTTTCTTGTTGGCTTTTAGGTCTCACTGATTTTCATCTTCCACATCCTGCAAAAACTCTTTATTCTTCTCTTCACCATCACCCTGCATGTCTGAATTCAATAGTGTCAGATTATCACATAACAACTGCATGATGTGTAGAGTCCTTATAGCTTTCTTCGCTCAGCATATCCAGCTCTGCAGTTGCATCGAGAGTTGATTTTGCCAACCTGCAGGCATGCTCAGGGAAATTAAGAATTTCATAGTAGGAAAAAAGAAGCATATTCACAGATATAGAGAACAAACCACTAGTTACCAGTGGAGGGGGTTAGGGGAGTGGGAGATACAAACTATTGCGTGTAAGATAGGCAAAGGATGTATTATACAACACGGTGAATAGAGCCAACATTTTGTAATGACTGTAAATGGAAAGTAATCTTTAAAATTTGTATAAAAATAAAATAATTTCATAGTAAAATACAGTAAAATTGAGAGCAAGACCTAAGTAAATGGGATGCGTTGGTGGAAGTTCTGTCATTGCAATATCATTAGCAGCTTTAAAGCTACTAGGCTGTTCTTTGCAGCCTCCTTCCTGTGGCAAATTCAGCCAGATACCTGTGATAGTTCCTTTTCATTTTATAATAGAAAACCTTGGACTCGCCAGTGATAGCTGCTGGAATGAGGTGTTTGTCTGGTATATCCAAACTGTAACAACAGATTAACCTTAGCTCAATCTAGACCATTTGCCAATATTCCTAGATGATTTTTAGTTTGTTTACTCCTTCTTAGTTTCTTCTTTCTGTTTAATGCTGCTGATTATTCTCCAGGAGGCTCTTCTAGCTTCAATCACAATCTTATATACAACAGATAGAAAATTTATTTCTTCAACTGTCAGCTCCACATCTATCCCTGCTACTTTCTTCATTAATTCCATCCTATCATTCAGCCTCCTTGGCCAGATTCCTGGTGTATACCAGATTCTCCTGATCATGCATAGTGCAACAGCTACAGTGGGGCCTGTGCAACAGATGGAAGTGGATAGGATCTCTCTCTCAGCCTCCTGCTCTGCATCCAGGCAGCCCAATTATCTCTTTTATTAGTGAGGAAACTCTTTCTTAGAACGCTCCAGCAAAATTCTCCTTACATCTCTTCACTTCAACAAGGCCATATTACTACACTCTAGCTATAAGGGAGACTGGGGAAGTGATTTTCTACATTTCCATGCTCTATAATCAAAGATGGGACTCTGACAACAAGTAAGCAGTAAAAGGGGATTGGTTAATGGGTAGGTGACTCAAAGTGTCTACTATAGTCATTTACCAAGGGAAAAAAGTGATTGAGCTATTCTTAGATTTTCAACATCACCAGATGCCAAATATAGAAATAATGTCAGATGAATTTTTATAAATGATATATATACATATGTATACATATATATACATATACATGTAAAATATACATACACATACACAATATACATATATGTACATAAAACTACACAAATCATAAATGTATGTAATTTAATGAATTTTCACACAATGAATATACTTAATGAAATCTGCATCCAGATCTTAGTTGTGACCAATCTACTGAAAAGCCTCTTGAAGGGGGGCTTCCGGGAAGATGGCGGAAGAGTAAGACACGGAGATCACCTTCCTCCCCACAGATACACCAGAAATACATCTACACGTGGAACAACTCCTACAGAACACCTACTGAACGCTGGCAGAAGACCTCAGACCTCCCAAAAGGCAAGAAACTCCCCACGTACCTGGGTAGGGCAAAAGAAAAAAGAATAGACAGAGACAAAAGGATAGGGATGGGACCTGCACCAGTGGGAGGGAGCTGTGAAGGAGGAGAGGTTTCCACACACTAGGAAGCCCCTTCGCAGGCGGAGACTGCGGGAGGCGGAGGGGGAAAGCTTCAGAGCCACGGAAGAGAGCACAGCAACAGGGGTGCGGAGGGCAAAGTGGAGAGATTCCCACACAGAGGATCAGGGCCGACCGCCACTCATCAGCCCAAGAGGCTTGTCTGCTCACCCGCCGGGGCGGGCACAGCTGGGAGTTGAGGCTCGGGCTTCAGATGGAGCGCAGGGAGAGGATTGGAGTTGGCGGCGTGAACACAGCCTGCAGGGGGTTAGTGTGCCATGGCTAGCCGGGAGGGAGTCCGGGAAAACGTCTGGAGCTGCCAGAGAGGCAAGAGACTTTTTCTTCCCTCTCTGTTTCCTGGGGCGCGAGGAGAGGGGATTAAGCGCGCTGCTTAAAGGAGCTCCAGAGACGGGTGCAAGCCGCGGCTAAAAGCACGGACCCCAGAGATGGGCATGAGACGCTAAGGCTGCTGTTGCCACCACCAAGAAGCCTGTGTGCGAGCACAGGTCACTATCCACGCCCCCCTTCCGGGGAGCCTGTGCAGCCCGCCACTGCCAGGGTCCCAGGATGCAGGGACAACACCCCCGGGAGAACGCACGGCACGCCTCAGGCTGGTGCAACGTCACGCCAGCCTCTGCCACCGCAGGCTTGCCCCGCACTCCGTGCCCCTCCCTCCCCATGTCCTGAGTGAGCCAGAGCCCCCGAATGAGCACCTCCTTTAACCCTGTCCTGTCTGAGCAAAGAACAGATGCCCTCCGGCGACCTACACGCAGAGGCGGGGCCAAGTCCAAAGCTGAGCCCCTGGGAGCTGTGAGAACAAAGAAGAGAAAGGGAAATCTCTCCCAGCAGCCTCAGAAGCAGCGGATTAAAGCTCCACAATCAACTTGATGTACCCTGCATCTGTGGAATACATGAATAGACAACGAATCATCCCAAATTAAGAAGGTGGACTTTGAGAGCAAGACTTGATTTTTTCCCCCTTTTCCTCTTTTTGTGAGTGTATGTGTATGCTTCTGTGTGAGATTTTGGCTGTATAGCTTTGCTTCCACCATTTGTCCTAGGGTTCGATCCGTCCGGGTTTTTTTTGTTGTTTAATTTTTTTCTTAGTAATTATTCTTTATTTTAATAACTTTATTTTCTTTTACTTTATCTTCTTTCTTTCTTTCTTTCCTTCCTTCCCTCCTTTAGACAACGAATCATCCCAAATTGAGGAGGTGGACTTTGAGAGCAAGATTTATGATTTTTTTCCCCTTATCCATTTTTTGTGAGTGTGTATGTGTATGCTTCTGTGTGAGATTTTGTCTGTATAGCTTTTCTTCCACCATTTGTCCTAGGGTTCTATCCATCTGTTTTTTTTAACTTTTTTTTCTTTTTTTCTCTTAATAATTACTTTTTATTTTAATAACTTTATTATATTTTATCTTTATTTTATTTTACCTTATCTTCTTTCTTTCATTTTTCCTTCCTTCCCTCCTCCCTCCCTCCCTCCCTCCACCTTTCTTTTTTTTTTCTTTCTTTCTTTCTACTTCTACTAATTCTTTCTTTCTACTTTTTCTCCCTTTTATTCTGAGTTGTGTGGATGAAAGGCTCTTGGCGTTGCAGCCAGGAGTCAGTGCTGTGCCTCTGAGGTGGGAGAGCCAAGTTCAGGACAGTGGTCCACAAGAGACCTCCCAGCTCCACATAATATCAAACGGTGAAAATCTCCCAGAGATCTCCATCTTAACACCAGCACCCAGCTTCACTCAACGACCAGCAAGCTACAGTGCTGGACATCCTATGCCAAACAACTAGCAAGACAGGAACACAACCCCACCCATTAGCAGAGAGGCTGCCTAAAACCATAATAAGTCCACAGACACCCCAGAACACACCTCCAGACGTGGACCTGCCTGCCAAAAAGACAAGATCCAGCCTCATCCACCAGAACACAGGCACTAGTCCCCTCCACCAAGAAGCCTACACAACCCACTGAACCATCCTTAGCCACTGGGGACAGACACCAAAAACAACGGGAACTACAAACCTGTTGCCTGCAAAAAGGAGACCCCAAACACAGTAAGATAAGCAAAATGAGAAGACAGAAAACCACACAGCAGATGAAGGAGCGAGATAAAAACCCACCAGATGTAACAAATGAAGAGGAAATAGGCAGTCTACCTGAAAAAGAATTCAGAATAATGATAGTAAAGATGATCCAAAATCTTGGAAATAGAATAGACAAAATGCAAGAAACATTTAACAAGGACCTAGAAGAACTAAAGATGAATCAAACAATGATGAACAACACAATAAGTGAAATTAAAAGTACTCTAGATGGGATCAATAGCAGAATAACTGAGGCAGAAGAACGGATAAGTGACCCGGAAGATAAAATAATGGAAATAACTACTGCAGAGCAGAATAAAGAAAAAAGAATGAAAAGAACTTAGGACAGTCTCAGAGATCTCTGGGACAACATTAAACGCACCAACATTCGAATTATAGGGGTTCCAGAAGAAGAAGAGAAAAAGAAAGGGACTGAGAAAATATTTGAAGAGATTATAGTTGAAAACTTCACTAATAAGGGAAAGGAAATAGTTAAGTCCAGGAAGCACAGAAAGTCCCATACAGGATGAATCCAAGGAGAAATACGCCAAGACACATATTAATCAAACTATCAAACATTAAATACAAAGAAAACATATTAAAAGCAGCAAGGGAAAAACAACAAATAACACACAAGGGAATCCCCATAAGGTTAACAGATGATCTTTCAGCAGAAACTCTGCAAGCCAGAGGTGACTGGCAGGACATATTTAAACTGATGAAGGAGAAAAACCTGCAACCAAAATTACTCTACCCAGCAAGGATCTCATTCAGATTTGATGGAGAAATTAAAACCTTTACAGACAAGCAAAAGCTGAGAGAGTTCAGCACCACCAAACCAGCTTTACAACAAATGCTAAAGGAACTTCTCTAGGCAAGAAACACAAGAGAAGGATAAGACCTACAATAATGAACCCAAAGCAATTAAGAAAATGGGAACAGGAACATACATATCGATAATTACCTTAAATGTAAATGGACTAAATGCTCCCACCAAAAGACACAGATTGGCTGAATGGATACAAAAACAAGACCCATATATTTGCTGGCTACACAAGACCCACTTCAGAACTAGAGACACATGCAGACTGAAAGTAAGGGGATGGAAAAAGATATTCCATGCAAATGGAAACCAAAAGAAAGCTGGAGTAGCAATTCTCATATCAGACAAAATAGACTTTAAAATAAAGACTATTACAAGAGACAAAGAAGGACACTACATAATGATCAAGGGATGGATCCAAGAAGATATAACAATTGTAAATATTTATGCACCCAACATAGGAGCAGATCAATACATAAGGCAAATACTAACAGGCATATAAGGGGAAATCGACAGTAACACATTCATAGTAGGGGACTTTAACACCCCACTTTCACCAATGGACAGATCATCCAAAATGAAAATCAATAAGGAAACACAAGCTTTAAATGATACATTAAACAAGATGGACTTAATTGATATTTATAGGACATTCCATCCAAAACCAACAGAATACACATTTTTCTCAAGTGCTCATGGAATATTCTCCAGGAAAGATCATATCGTGGGTCACAAATGAAGCCTTGGAAAATTTAAGAAAATTAAAATTGTTTCAAGTATCTTTTCCAACAACAATGCTATGAGACTAGATATCAATTACAGGAAAAGATCTGTAAAAAATACAAACACGTGGAGGCTAAACCATACACAATAACGAAGTGATCACTGAAGAACTCAAAGAGGAAATAAAAAAAATACCTAGAAACAAATGATAATGGAGACACGACGACCCAAAACATATAGGATTCATCAAAAGCAGTTCTAAGAGGGAAGTTTATAGCAATACAATCCTATCTTAACAAACAAGAAACATCTCAAATAAACAACCTAACCTTGCATCTAAAGCAATTAGAGAAAGAAGAACAAAAAAACCCCAAAGTTAGCAGAAGGAAAAAAATCATAAAAATCAGATCAGAAATAAATGAAAAAGAAATGAAGGAAACGATAGCAAAGATCAATAAAACTAAAACCTGCTTCTTTGAGAAGATAAAGAAAATTGATAAACCATTAGCCAGACTCATCAAGAAGAAAAGGAAGAAGACTCAAATCAATAGAATTAGAAATGAAAAAGGGGAAGTAACAAATGACACTGCAGAAATACAAAAGATCATGAGAGATTACTACAAGCAACTCTATGCCAATAAAATGGACAACCTGGAAGAAATGGACAAATTCTTAGAAATGCACAACCAGCTAAGACTGAATCAGGAAGAAATAGAAAATATGAACAGACCAATCACAAGCACTGAAATTGAGACGGTGATTAAAAACCTTCCAACAAACAAAAGCCCAGGACCAGACGGCTTCACAGGCGAATTCTATCAAACATTTAGAGAAGAGCTAACACCTATCCTTCTCAAACTCTTCCAAAATATAACAGAGGGAGGAACACTCCCACACTCATTCTACAAGGCCACCATCACCCTGATACCAAAACCAGACAAGGATGTCACAAAGAAAGAAAACTACAGGCCAATATCACTGATGAACATAGATGCAAAAATCCTCAACAAAATACTAGCAACAGAATCCAACAGCACATTAAATGGATCATACACCATGGTCAAGTGGGGTTTATTCCAGGAATGCAAGGATTCTTCAATATACGCAAATCAATCAACGTGATACACCATATTAACAAATTGAAGGAGAAAAACCTTCCTGTATGCAGAAAACTATAAGACACTGATGAAAGAAATTAAAGATGATACCAACAGATGGAGAGATATACCATGTTCTTGGATTGGAAGAATCAATATTGTGAAAATGACTATACTACCCAAAGCAATCTACCAATTCAGTGCAATCCCTATCAAATTACCAATGGCATTTTTTACAGAATTAGAACAAATCATCTTAAAATTTGTATGGAGACACAAAAGACCCCGAATAGCCAAAGCAGTCTTGAGGGAAAAAATCAGAGCTGGAGGAAGCAGACTCCCTGACTTCAGACTATAATATAAAGCTACAGTAATCAAGACAATGTGGTACTGGCACAAAAACAGAAACATAGATCGATGGAACAAGATAGAAAGCCCAGAGATAAACCCACGCACCTATGGTCAACTAATCTATGACAAAGGAGGCAAGGATATACAATGGAGAAAAGACAGTCTCTTCAATAGTGGTGCTGGGAAAACTGAAGAGCTATATGTAAAAGAATGAAATTAGGACACTCCTTAACACCATACACAAAAATAAACTCAAAATGGATTTGAGACCTAAGTGTAAGACCAGACACTATAAAACTCTTAGAGGAAAACATAGGAAGAACACTCTTTGACATAAATCACAGGAAGATATTTTTTGATCTACCTCCTAAAGTAATGGAAATAAAAACAAAAATAAACAAATGGGACCTAAGGAAACTTCAAAGCTTTTGCACAGCAAAGGAAACCATAAACAAGACCAAAAGACAACCCTCAGAATGGGAGAAAATATTTGAAAATGAATCAACAAAGAAAGGATTAATCTCCAAAATATATAAACAGCTCCTGCAACTCAATATTAAAGATACAAACAACCCAATCCAAAAATGGGAAGAAGACCTAAATACACATTTCTCCAAAGAAGACATACAGATGGCCAAGAAGCACATGAAAATCTGCTCAACATCACTAATTATTAGAGAAATGCAAGTCAAAACTACAATGAGGTATCACCTCACACCAGTTAGAGTGGGCATCATCAGAAAATCTACAAACAACAAGTGCTGGAGCGGGTGCACTGTTGGTGGGAATGTAAATTGATACAGCCACTATGGAGAACAGTATGGAGGTTCCTTAAAAAACTAAAAATAAAATTAGCATATGATCTAGCAATCCCACTACTGGGCATATACCCAGAGAAAACCATAATCCAAAAAGACATATGCAGCCCAATGTTCATTGCAGCACTATTTACAATAGCCAGGTCATGGAAGCAACCTAAATGCTCATCAACACACAAATGGATAAAGATGTAGTGGTACATATATACAATGGAATATTACTCAGCCATATAAAGGAACAAAATTGAGTCATTTGTTGAGATGTGGACGGATCTAGAGACTGTCATACAGAGTGAAGTAAGTTAGAAAGAGAAAAACAAATATCGTATATTAACGCATGTATGTGGAACCTAGAAAAATGGTACAGATGAACCAGTTTGCAGGGCAGAAGTTGAGACACAGATGAAGAGAACAGACGTGTGGACACCAAGGGGGGAAAACCACGGTGGGGTGGGGATGGTGGTGTGCTGAATTGGGCGATTGGGATTGACATGTATACACTGATGTTTATAAAATTGATGACTAATAAGAACCTGCTGTATAAACAAACAAACAAACAAAACAACTAATACTAAACTTTTTTGGGTTATTTGTATGGAAATATGTTAATATAAATATTTCATACATTACATGAAATTTCTAAAAATCTTATATGTTCTGGTATAACGCTACAAGTCATAATTCTAGTTATTACTTTAAAATGTATATCTCAGAAATAACTAAATTTCCTTGTCAATTGCATTATTATGAACTTTCATCAATCTTTAACTGGGGTCATTTTTAAGTCTTTTGTCATTTACAGACAGTTCTGGGTGTACTCTGATGCTTTTGCAAATATGTTCCTATAAAAGGGTTTCATCTTCAAGGAATTCATGGAAAAGACTCTGACAAGTACAGGTTTCTGATAACTGACTATAGTGCTGAACTGAATGAATAAGCATTTTCAGAACTCTAATGGAAAACTGATGAACTCATAAAAGTGCTAACAAAAGATCAAGATGAAAAAAAATAATTACACGGGACTGAGTGAACTGATGAGGATGATTACAATTTTTGTGACTTTCTGTTTGAATAATAATTTAAAAAATCCCACAAGGACTCAGAGGCAAAAAATATACAAATCAATTTTCACTGCAAAGTAAAGGAGCTGTTACAGTGGAGGATTACTGGACTGAATGTCAATATAATGACATAATATGAGTGTGTTTCGTGTTTGGTAATTGCAATCATTGTTGCTTTTGTTGTGATCATCCATTAAAAAAAAGTCTAAAAATAATAAATGCTGGAGAAGGTATGGAGGAAAAGGACCCCTCCTACACTTTTGGTGGGAATGTAAATTATTACAGCCAATATTGAGAACAGTATGGAGGTTCCTTAAAAAACTAAAAATAGAGTTACCATATGATCCAGCAATCCCACTCCTGGGCATATATCTGGAGAAAACCATAATTCGAAAAGATACATACACCCCAATGTGCTTTGCAGTACTATTTACAATAGCCAAGACAAGGAAGCAACCTAAAATATCCATCAACAGATGAATGGATAAAGAAGATGTGGTATATGTATACAATGAAATATTACTCAGCCATTAAAAAAAGAATGAAATAATGCCATTTGCAGCAACATGGATGGCCTAGAAATTATCATACTAAGTGAAGTAAGCCAGACAGAGAAATACAAGTATCATATTATATTGCTTATATGTGGAATCTAAAAATAAAAAAAAGATGCTAATGAACTTATTTACAAAACAGAAATAGACCCACAGCCATAGAAAACAAACTTATGGTTACCAAAGGGGAAAGGGGGGAGGGATAAATTAGGAATTTGGGATCAACATATACACACTACTGTATATAAAATAGATAACCAACAAGGACATACTTTATAGCACAGGGAACTATGTCCAATATTTTATAATAACCTATAAGGGAATAGAATCTGAAAAAGAATATATATATATGCATATGTCTATATATATAATTGAATCGCTGTGCTGTACACCTGAAACTAACACAACACTGTAAATCAATTATACTTCAATTAAAAAAAAAAGAAATACTATATGATCCAGCAATTGCACTTCTGGGTATATACTCCAAAAAATTGAAAACAGGCACTCAAACATATTGTACGCTCATGTTTATAGCAGCATTATTTGTAACAGCCAAAAGGTGGAAGCACCCCAAGTACCCATTGGTGAATGAATGAATAAATAAAAGGTGGTATATACATAAAATGGAATAACATTAGCTTTGTATAGGACCAAAATTCTGACACATGCTATGATATGACTGAACCTTGAAGACATTATGCTAAGTAAAATAAGTCAGACACAAAAGGACAAATATGACTCTAGTAATAAAGGTAACTAGAGTAGTCTAATTTATAGAGAAAGAAAATAGAATAGAGGGTATCAGGTACTGAGAGGAGGAAGAAATGATGAATTATTGCTTTATAGGTACAGAGTTTCAGTTTGGGATGATGAAAATGTTCTAGATATGGGTAGTGGTGAGGGTTGCCAACAATGTGAATGTACCTACTGCACTGAACTATATACTTAAACTTAGCTATGTATGGTTTACCACAATGATTAATAGTGAGAAAGATTCTCTCCTTGGCTAAACTCTAGTCAGGCTCCTCTGAGCCTTCTTATTAACTTGGCCTCAACCTAGTGTACACAAACTGCACAAATGATGTTTTTCACAGCTTCCACCCACTAAAAGAGTTCAAAAAACACTACCATAGTTGCTAACAGCTCAAGGCTGCATCTCTAGGATGATGACTCCAGCCCCCTTAAGTTCCTGCTTAGGAAAGCTCAAGGCTGCCAAAAGAATTTATTGTTTGTTCCAGCCAACCCCTGAAGATAGGGCTCCTATCTCCTGATCTATGTGAGAGTGTAGGAGCCTAACTTTGATAAGTGCCACTTAACAAACCAAGATGACATAATTACATTAACCAATCCACTTTCCCACTTTCTGTAAATTTCCACTTCCTTGACTCTACTCAAGCTCCCACTATACTTCCTCCCCATTCCCTCATTATCCCTTTAAAATGCCCAGTCACTTTTGCATAAATCAAAGTTGAATTCAGTTCATGTTGAAGTTTTTTTCCCTACTGTAATAGTGTTACTGAATAAAACCTGTTCTTACCTCTTTAACTAGTGTCTGGCTTTATTTATCTTTGACAGTGATTAAGAGTATGGAGTGTAGGGCTTCCCTGGTGGCGCAGTGGTTGAGAGTCCGCCTGCCGATGCAGGGGACGCGGGTTCGTGCCCCGGTCCGGAAAGATCCCACATGCCGCGGAGCGGCTGGGCCCGTGAGCCATGGCCGCTGAGCCTGCGCGTCCGGAGCCTGTGCTCCGCAACAGGAGAGGCCACAACAGTGAGAGGTCCGCATACCACTAAAAAAAAAAAAGAGCATGGCGTGTAGCTAGACTACCCTGTCTCAAATATGAGCAGAGCCAGTGGTTGTAGAAACTTGGTCAAGTCATATACCTCCTTTGTATTTCATTTTACTCATGGGAAAATAGGAATAAAAATAGTAAGCTTATAGACAGGATTACATGAGACAATCCAGGTAATTAACTTAAAACAGTTCCTGGCACATAGTGAAGGCTACATGATGGTTTTACTTATCACAGCACTGTTGCTCAGCAGCTTGTTTAGAAACTGGTAGGCAATTTACAAAGGAGGACTATTTGGATAAATATTTGCAATATTTATGTAAAACAGTGGGTTATATAAAAAGTTCTTATAAATACAGAAAATGAATATTCTGATAGAAATACTTGCAAAAAGCAGGAACAGACAATTGATAACAAAAACAAAAATTTGTCAATAAATATATAAAAATATCTTTGACCAAACAATTAGGGAAAGGCAGAAGACAAATAAAAATATATATATAATAAAACAAACAAAAAACCAGCAAGGAGATATCATTTGTCCTTTATGAGCCTTGCAAAGATGAAAGAATAAAACAAAAAATTGAAATATCCAGCACTGGTGAGAGCATATTGAAATGAATACTCATTCTTGAGTATGCTGTTTTATTTGTGAGTAAAATTCATTGACTAGAAAAAATGTCCACAACACAATGATGCATGAATAAAGCAGATTGTGAAACAGCATGTAAAATGTGGTAGTTATATCTGGTTGGCAGTATTTCACTAGTTTAAAAAAATGTTTTAGTTTCTTGTATTATTTGAAATTTTATAAGCATTTTTTAACTGAAAAAAATGAAAACAAGAAAATTGTCTTAATCTTAAGTAGTAGATGAAGAGCAAGTATAGAGTTTTGAGGACAAAATCAGTGAGATTAAAGTGGTGCCTGCAAAAAGCTCAATTCCCCAGCATTATGTAGTAGGAACACTGACAAATAACATCCTACTGGAGTTCAGTTAGAAATTTACCTGTGTCTTTAGCAGAATTTGGAGAAACATGATAGTGGTCAAAAACATGACTTGGTTATTGACTAGGGCTAGGGATTAAAATAAAAGGGCATAAAGAGAAGACTTCCTTCTTTTTTTTTTTTTTTTTTGCGGTACGCGGGCCTCTCACCGTTGTGGCCTCTCCCGTTGCGGAGCACAGGCTCCGGATGCGCAGGCTCAGCGGCCATGGCTCACGGGCCCAGACGCTCCGCAGCATGTGGGATCTGCCCGGATCGGGGCACGAACCCGTGTCCCCTGCATCGGCAGGTAGACTCTCAACCACTGCGCCACCAGGGAAGCCCAAGACTTCCCTCTTTAGAAACACCACTGTTGGTGAGCAATGACATTACTGGTTAGAGATTAACTAAAGGCAAATATAGACTTTGAGTGATTTTAGAAGAAGGATGGGAAGTGAATGAAGAAAACAATGCATTAATATATTTAATCCTTAAAACAATCCTATGAAGTAAGGACAATGATTTTTTCCTACTTTCCACATGAAAATTAAAGTGCAGAGAGGAGAGGTAGTCATCCAAGGTCATAGAATTACTTAATAAAACACTATTCTGAAGTGTTTAGGCTGTATATATACCAGTGCTTCTCAATTTTAATTTGGAGCATGTGAAAGAATGGGAATATTCGCAGAAGTCATAAACAGGTGGCCCAGAGGCAGAGCCAGCTTGCAGATTGTTTTGTTTGGCCAGCACCATATTTGCTAGTTTATTTCCTTTTGTTTTAAAAATATGGTAGATTTTAAATTCGCAAAAGTACACATAATATTTAGATCACCAGTTGTTTTTATTTTGATTTTTTTATGAAAAAAATATGAAGATCTGGAAATATTCTTGACTGCACCATAGCCATCTGTCAGGTCTGAGTTGAGGCAGTCCTCTTTAGAAGAGGCATGCACCCTCCACTCAGTCTGCCTCACTCCTTATATCACAGGTTTGGCCATATTGGAATTGATGGCATCTGCTATAGAACATACAAAGACCTTTAAAAAGCACCCTTAATTGTCTGTAAAGGTTAAAAGATGGTTATTTATTCTTTTGTAACCCAGATATTACTAGTGCCAGGTGAGCATAGAAAAAATTCCAACTAACCCTAGAATACATCTTTTCATTTTCTATATCCTGACAAAATCTTCCTATTAGCAGTATTAAGAAATTGCTATTTTGCTGATAATTTGTTGGGGGGCAGAGGTTAGAGTTACATCACACCTCAAAAGCAAAATTATAAGAAAGTATCAATGAGGTATCTCTGTCGTTCCTCCAAAGTTCCCCTTCAACACCGGCACCCTTATCCTTCAGACCCGTAGTTCAGCTCATCTGCCCGCCTGGCTTTGGCCTCTGAAATCAAGCACAACTAACTCCCAACAGTTCTCCCTTTTCCTTCTTTTTTTTTTTTAAATTAAAATATGGTTAACGTACATGGCCTTTATTATGTTGAGGTGTGTTCCCTCTATGCTCACTTTCTGGAGAGTTTTTATCATGGATGTGGAATTTTATCAAAAGTTTTTTCTGCATCTATTGAGATGATCATATGGTTTTTATTGTTCAGTTTGTTAATGTGGTGTTATCACACTGATTGATTTGTGGATATTGAAAACTTCTTGCATCCCTGGATAAATCTCACTTTATCATGGTGTATGATCCGTTTAATGTATTGTTGCATTCGGTTTGCTAGTACTGTGTTGAGGATTTTTGCATTCAAGTTCATCAGTGATATTGGCCTATAATTTTCTTTCTTTGTGAGATCTTTGTCTGGTTTTGGTATCAGGGTGATGCTGATGCTCATAGAATGAGTTCGGAAGTATCCCTTCCTCTGCAATTTTTTGGAATAGATTGAGAAAGATAGGTTTTAACTCTTCTCTAAATGTTTGGTAGTATTCACCTGTGAAGCCACATGGTCCTTGATGTTTGTTAGTTGGGAGTTTAATTACCAATTCAACTTTATTACTGGTAATTGGTCTCTTCATATTTTCTATTTCTTCCTGGTTCAGTGTTGGGAGATTGTACCTTTGTAAGAATTTGTCCACTCTTCCAGTTTATCCATTTTATTGGTGTATAGTTGCCCAGCAATTCTACCCTAGGTATATATAAAAAAAAACCCCAAAAACACTAATTTGAAAAGATATATGCACCCCAATGTTCATAGTAGAATTATTTACAATTGCCAAGATATGGAAGCAACCTAAGTGTACATCAACAGATGAATGGACACAGAAGATGTGGTATATACAATGGAATACTACTCAGCTATAAGAAAGAACAAAATTTTGCCACTTTCAGCAACACAGATGAACTTGAAGGGCATTATGCAAAGGGCATTATTCTCTGTCAAAGTCAGACAGAGAAAGACAAATACTGTATGATATCACTTATATGTGCAATCTAAAATAAAACAAACTAGTGAATATGACAAAAATGAAGCAGACTCACAGATATAGAGAACAAACTAGTGGTTACCAGTGGGGAGGTGGGGTAGGAGCATTATAGGGGTGGAGACGTGGGAGATACAAACGACTGGGTATAAGATAGGCTCAAGGATATATTGTGCAACATGGAGACTATAGCCAAAATTTTATAATAACCGTAAGTGGAAAGTAACCTTTAAAAGTTGTATAAAAAGTAAAAGAAAAACAAAAAAGGAATATAGTTGACCTATAATAATATATTAGTTTCAGGTGTACTACATAGTGATTTGACATTTGACTACATTATGAAGTGATTACCATGATAAGTCTAGAAACCATCTGTCCCCAGTTGCTGCAATGTTATTGGCCATATGCTTTATGCTATACATTACACCCAATGGCAATATTATTGGCCATATGCTTTATGCTATACATTACACCCCCATGGATTATTTACTTTGTAACTAGAGAGTTGTACCTCTTAATCCCTTTCACCTTTTTCCCCACCCCAGTTCCCTTCCCTCTGGCAACCACTCATTTTTTCTCTATCTATGAGTTTGTTTTCATTTTGTTTTGTTTTTTAGATTCCACATATATGTGAGATCATATGGTATTTGTATTTCTCTGACATATTTCACTTAGCATAACATCCTCCAGATCCATCCACGTTGTTGCAAATGGCATGATTTCAGTTTGTAATGGCTAAGTAATATTCTACATATACACATACGTACATACATGCCACATCTTCATCCATTCATTTATCAATGGACACTTAGGTTGCTTCCATATCTTTCCAATTATAAATAATGATGCAATGAACACCGGTGTGCATATCTTTTCAAATTAGTGTTTTTGTCTTCTTTGGGTAAATACCCAGAAGTGGAACTGCTGGATCATATGGTAATTCTATTTTTAATTTTTTGAGGAACCTCCATACTGTTTTCCTTTGTGGCTGCACTGATTTACAATCCCACTAACAGCGTGTGAGGGTCCCATTTTCTCCACATTCTCATCAACACTTGTTTTTTTCTTGTTTTTTTGATACCAGCCATTCTGATGGCTGTGAGGTGGTATCTCAATGTGGTTTTAATTTGCATTTCCCTGATGATTAGAGATTTTGACCATCTCTTCATGTGTCTGTTGGCCATCTGTATGTCTTCTTTGAAAACATGTCTATTCAGGTCCCATGCCCATTTTTTAATCTGGTCGTTTGTTGATATTGAATTGTCTGAAGTTTTGCATATTTTGGACATTAACCCCTTATCAGATTTATTGTTCGAAAACACCTTCTCCCATTCAGTAGGCTGCCTTTTCATTTTGTTGGTAGTTTCCTTCATGGTGCAAAAACTGTTTAATTTGTTGTAGACCTACTTGTTTATTTCTGCTTTTGTCCCTTGTGCTTTGGGTGTCATATCCATAAAATCATTGCCAAGACCAATGTCAAGGAGTTTTTTCCCCTATATTTTATTGTAGGCATTTTATGGTTTTAGGTCTTGCATTTAAGTCTTTAATCCATTTTTAATTTATTTTTGTATATAGTGTGAGAAAGAAGTCTAGTTTGACTCTTTTGCATGTAGCTGTCCAGTTTTCCCAACAAATTTTCCCTTTTCTTAGGCAGAGCAATTGACCTCTTTCTTATACTTTTAGCTTCACAATTATAGCATAACTCTGTTAACAAAGGGTTGACCTTAAGATCAACTCTCCTTAGAAGTTGCAGGGGATCATAAATAAAAAATTATTTATAGCAAGTAACATATTTTCCCTTTTACATTTGTATTTAAATTTCTCCAAACTCATGGCTATTCTATACCATTGAGGCAGCAGTAAACTGGGAATAAAGAACCACATTTTAGCTCTGACTCTGCCACTTGCTAACTGAATTACTTAGAGTAAGGTTCATACATATTAGGTTCTCAGATTTTTCGTTTGTAAAATGAGAATACAATAATTACACTTCCTATCCAACAGGGTTATTATTACTATCAAACATAGTTTATAACTTGAAAACACGTAGACAATAAGAATTGTCATTTTTTTAAAATGCCTTTTTAAATGTTCTGGAAATTAGATTTTAAATGTTCAAGAATACCTTTTCTTGAACACCTAGTGTATGCCAAGCATTGTGCTGGATATTGTGTAAAAACTTTCTACTTTAATCATCTCTGCAACTCTTCGAAATAGTAGTGATATATATTTTTCACCAAAAGAAACTAAAACTCAGAGAAGTTAAATAGCTTGCCAAAGGCCATCTGTCTGAGTCAAAAACCCATGTTCTTTCGATGACACCACATTGTCATCCATCCATTAACTTGGAGCACTCTGGATGTATCTAGAGAAGGCTACGAAATTATTTGACCTTGCAAAACATTTTTGGATTCTCATGTACACAGCCTCAGGATTAAAAACATTAAGTAACCTGAAAATATTTTATATCAAATACTTAGTACTATTTGAGTACATTATTTAGTAGAATCATGGTATTTATATAGCAATCAATTCTACTTATAAATAGTCTTTTTCTATTCAGTCTTACACCTATCAGTTAGTCCTGTCTTCTTGCAAACAAGGAAGCAACCACAGGAAATTAGGCTCCAGGGAGGTGGGAACAAACTATCACTTACATTGGATTATTTTTATGCTGGAACAATACATTTTGAACAAAAGAATGATGGAGGTAGTGGATTTTGTGAAGGTAGAAACTGAGCATTTGTAGCCTCCTAATGACTACTGACACACTAATCCTATCTTGATTTTTTGTTTAGTTTTCATTTTCAAATGATTCTGAGCTAACATGGCAACACAGTCTCAAGTATGCTCACTTTTGCTCTCCTCTTCTTTGAAGAGGTTCTTTGCAATGCTTTTTGAGGGGCAGCATTAGAATAGGACAGAATGATTTAGCAAAAAGAACTGAAAAGAGTCCCTCTTGGATTTTTTCCAGTGTTAGAGAAGAGAGATTTGCAAGAAAAAATTAACGTTCATTTCTACTCACTAGGTGAGAACTGGGTTTAAATTTGATTGGTAATGTTGTGATATCAGAATAAAATTGTTTGTATGCTAATAAGATATATTTCCTATTTCATTCTTCTAATAATACTTCTAGGGCCCTCAATTCTATTTTGACTGAAAGTAATAACAAAGAATCAAATAATGATTTGATTTGCTCACTCCCCTACCCACAGCCATCTATTTTCTAAGACGTTCATCATTTGGATATAAACTAAATCTCTTGAATGTTAAGAAGACTGGAGAGGGTAACATCTTTCATCAGCCTGCTGGTGCTGTGAATTTGTTTGTGAAAAGTTGCCCCTTATTCAAGTTGAATCTGGGGAAACTCCCAAACATTGGCTAATTCAATGGCTGGATAGTCCTGAGGGGCCTATGAATTTGGCAAGCATAAAGATGTAGAAGCAGGCCCAGATGGTTTCTTCTGGCCTGTGAATTGTCAGCCATCTCTGCTCTACCTTCCTCAGGCTTGAGGTTGGTAATTGGTCAAAGAAAGAAACAAGCATGATCAGCAGCAGTGACTTCAACTTGTTGAAAATAAGAAATCTAGTATTTCACTTGGGGACCACAGGGCATATGGAAAAGTTAGAACACTTTAGAGGAAAAAAAATAATATGCTGAAGATAAAAAGAGAAAAGCTGAATTGTGACTTCTAAATAAGGAAGTTAAAAGGACTATGGATGTTTTATTTTCTTTAAAGATAGTGGTAGTTAAAAAAGAGGTATTGTCACAGGGATAATGGTCTTCTATAGCTATGTAAATGTCAAAGGGAAATCAGGATATCTATATTTCCTGAAAAAAAAATTGAATTGATCTTTTGTGAAAGTTCAGTGACAAAGATCACTATTATGCCAGATGATAGATGTACACCAAGCCATTTTGTCTGATGTATAGAGGTGTGGTTGAATAACAACTATACTGTAGTCTATTAATAACTATCTTTTCCTAACACAGAGGAACAATGAATTATTACCTGCTGTGACAATCAATTAACTGTAGGAAAGAAAAACAATATATTCAGTCATTTTGTTTTACTTTTCTTTTAGGGCTTCTTACACAAATACAAGGCATGACTATAAAACAGCAAGATTAGTGTTTATATAAACATACAAGCATTGTTAGATTTCAGCGAATTTTGTCCTCTTCAAAGTAATCATCTTGACTGTACACATGATAACAATTGGTTCCAAATAGTCCAGGACAAACAATCTAGATGTCCTGTAATTTTATTATTCTCAATAAAGGTAATTCATGAATGATAGAATGCAATATTAATCTGAATAATTTTGCATGACTTTTCACAGATATTTATAAATCAGGAAAAGTCCTTGATCAAATCATGTATTGTGATTTGGCATTCAGTAAATATGGTTACAGGAGCTATGTAGTTATTCTAGCAATGTGTAGAACACTTTCGGGCAACTGTTACCAGTATCAGCTTATGAGTCACACAAGGAAATCACTGTTATTACTTTATCTCACTGTGAGATATGTTCCTACAGCTGAGCATAAAAGCATCTCAGCATCCCATTTTCTTTGCACAGGTTTCCTAAGATGACTTCTGAGTAGAGTGCTTCCATATTAAACTGACATACTAAAATGTTGAAAAGAACATGACTGCCATTCTCAGAGGTTTCATTACTAAAATGCTGAAAATCTTGAATTCTAAGGACAGTACTATGATGTATGGTATATCACATTAAATACAATGGAAGCTTTTATCCTAGGGATTTAAAATGACGTAATCATTTCCATCTATGACTTCCTTATAGATCAGTCCATTAATCTACAGGTATTAATGGGTGATGTGTTTGTGCCTAGTGCTGTGGTAGCTGCAGCCAACTAGTTTGCAGAAGGGCATTGCCAGTTACAATTTTAATAATGAGAAATAGATGAACTAAGAAATTAAATCATTAGCCTGAGTTCACATAATGAATGACACACTGGTAATCTCAGCAGAGAAAGCCACTTTCTTAATCTTGGCTCTGTGATCTTTCATGAATAGCTCTCTTTTTCTCTCTTTCTTTCACTCTGCGCGCACACACACACACACACACACACACACACACACACACACACCCTACTCTGTAGCCTTATTTTCTAAAGTATTTAAAACCATGGCTGTTGATGTTTTTCTCTGACCGTGTATATACTTAAGGATGTTCAGAGTGGGATATGGGGATGTGAGATGTGGGGAGGGAGGGTGACATCATAGCATGATTTATACTAGGTCTGTTAAAGTTTTAAAAGACTGCAAATCCATAAATAATCCTATTGGGTTCATCCACTTGAAAGCATACGGAGAAGAGGTCTCTCATAACTGGGTTGGGACAGGAAGGTAGAGAGTTATCCACAGAGAGAAGCTACTGACTGATCATGAGAGAAAATGGAAAAGGCCAGACTCTTAAAAATGAAAGTTTGTAGTTTGTTTCCTGTGGCTAACAGGCACTCTGACGTATCTCACACTTTGAATCCCTGGCTGAATGAGGTATGTGTTATGGATCACTGAGGAAAGGTAGGGAGACGGGTTGTGGTAAGAGCTTCAGTCCCATAGTTTCAGCCTAATGAAAACATTCAAATAAGCCTGAGGACAGAGGTGGTAGAATTACAGAATTTTCTGATATGATGCCACAGGCAATTTTTCATACCATTTCCAATCTACAGCTTCCTTATTGTTGTGATCTTTGGGTCCCAGAGAAGATGTTTGTTTGGGGGAAATGACTGTAATGAACTATTATCAGCTGAATTTATTGCTTCTATGTAAAGGCACCATGTTGCGTATTTTAAATGCATTCTATCAATTTATGCCCACAATGGTTTTCAGACATAGGTGCTATTATTATCCCTGTTCTATAGATAAGGAAATTCAAGCTCAGAGAATTTAAGCAACATGTCCTTGATCACACTACAAAATACTGATGGAACTAAAGCTACCAACTAGGTTGGTCTGACTGCATTTGGTCCTCATAATGGCCCTGCAAGAAAAGTGAATGGAGTCTCCTGCTAGATTCTTCATTCATTCTTTCATTGAACAATTATTTGACTTATATTCTGGACCACTCACTGTGTATGCACTGAGAATACAGTCATAAACAAAACAAACCTGGTCCCTGTTCTCATGGAGCTCACCATTTTGGGGAAAATATAATTATAAACAAAATCTCCTCCCAATTCAGAAAACCTCCTCACAAAGGTAGCAGACAAAGAAACAACTGTATTATTGAACAAGCAATAAGTCAGAATTCAATGCACATCACAGGCAATCCGCTAAAGAGATTGCAACAGAAAGAAACATTACTTGTTTTACAGCTAAATGGATACAACACATTAAATTCATGTTCTCAATATAAAATTGCTAATTTTCTGCTGTCTTTATGACTGAAGGTAGGTTTTGCCCTTTGGAGTCACTTGCCAGCTGAATTTAGGCCTATATCCTCCTAGGAAACTGGGAGATAGGACATTATATTCTTTGATGATTACATTTCAAAGAGATGACTCTCAGGTCCTTGAGGAAATATTCCTGAGTTGTGAGACTCACAAGAGGCTTATATAGTCATTAAAAAGACTTACACACATTTGAAGAAGACAGGGAAAGAATTTTTGAAAAAGGGGGAGGGGAGTCTCTTCCCTTATTTTCAATAGGGTGAATTTAAGTCACTTAATTTGTATTTGATATTACACCATTAAGTGGGGAAAATAGATAATAAACAAAATGTGCATAAATATATAATTATACATCTTGATATTCTATGCAACCAGCATGCTATAGGAGAAAAAAATTAAAGGAAGGATCTTAACCTAGTCTAGGAATTGCTCCTCAAAGAAGTTATTTTTAAGATGTATCCTTAGCAATGAGCAGGAATTAGTTTCTTAATGAATAGGAAGAAGAGCTTTCCAGGAAAAGGCAACAAC
Organism: Phocoena phocoena; assembly: GCF_963924675.1. NCBI lineage: Eukaryota > Metazoa > Chordata > Mammalia > Artiodactyla > Phocoenidae > Phocoena > Phocoena phocoena. The sequence continues at coordinate 96,431,009 of NC_089240.1, read as the reverse complement.
ATGTATGAAAGCTGAGATGGGAGAGAGCTCAATGTCTTCAAGTAAAAGAAGGCCATTGCTAGAGCTAAATGAACTAGAGAACAAGTGACATGAGAATTTCATACATGGCTAGAGTTATACTGAGGTATCTCTCAACCAAGGGAAATATGGAAACAAGGGAAACATGAATGCCTTCTGAGACTTACGTTTTAAACATACAAACCATGAGAGTAGAAAATTGTTCATGCAACTGAAAGAAAGAAAATAATTCCCAGACTGGCAAGCCTTGACAGGGACTTGACTGCAATTAGCAGCACATCCAAAAAAATAGTTAACAGTACCATATTGTGCACTTAAAAATTTGTTAAGGGGGTATGTTAAGTGTTCTTACCATAGTAGAAAAATAAATTAATAAAAAGAAATAGGGGAGACAACACCAAGTCATAGCAAATCAAATTGTACAGAGCAGCAGAGAATAGGATTACAGCCAATTTCTCATTGGAAACAATGCAAGCAAGTACTAAAAGAAAAAAACAATCAGCCTGTACTTCTATAGCTCAATGGAAATATCGTTTAATAAAAAAGGTAAAAAAAGACGTTTTGAGGAACAAAATGATTAAATAGTTCATCGTCAACAAGAAATATTAAAGAAAGTTCTTAGGGCAGAAGGAAACAGATATCAGATAGAAAATACATCTGCACAAAACAAAGAGCACTGGAAATGGTAACTAGATAGGGCAAATAGATAAGATTGCTTTCTTGTTATTTAAATCTCTTTAAAATATAATTGACTTTAAGTGAACAATAGAAAAAGAATTAGAAGATTTGACCAGTAAAATATAAACAAAAACATCACTAAGACAAGCAAAGGTAATCCCAAACAAGCAGTATTCAGAGTACCCTAGCCCAAAGAAAAATTATTTTGTCCCTGTGGCAAATACATCCATACTACAGGAGTGCAATTAAATAGAAGTCTAATAAATTCTCCTTATCCTAAGTTCAGATTCAACAATTAAAATTTGGATAAGATTTTATGTATTCCACATAGCATGCCTATGAGGAGAGAATGAAATGGTGAGAGAAGCAGAGCCCTGTCCCACTTGGCAGTTCTTTTTCTTAATGTCAAATTGCTATAAAATATTAAGTTGAGCTTAATTAATGTGTGTTTGCTCTGTTAAAAATTCTGATTTTCATGTCAGCAAAGGCTAAAAGTCCTCTGTAACTGCTTCTCTGGGCAGCTTTACGGCCTTCCTCTTCATTGCTATTCAGTTTCCTATGGAAACTTCTATAGGCCAGTTATTCATCATGGACCTGTTCACCTATTTTTCTTCACTCATAGGGTTTGACCCATCTTTCTCTATTTTGTTTGCGATTTATTTTGTCATCTAGATCTTTCTCCCCTAGGCTACCTATAAAACATAATGCATTGTTATATCCAAACATTGCTGAAAATATATATGATATAAAAGAATTGTTACTATGTACTAAAAAGATTTAGAGAGCAATTCTTAAATAGGTTTGTTTTCTATCTACTTGCTATCACCTGGCCTCACTCTTTACTGAAATGCAGAGGGATAAGGTTTGCTCTTTCCTCGTGCCCTTATGGACTCTAACTTGTTTATGATTTCAGAAAATGACATCTTCCCTGACTTCCTTTTTAAACATAATTTTTGCCTCCATCACATTATTATAGCTAAGTGTTGCCACACAGTATGTAGCAGAGTGTGGTGGGCAAGTATATATGTATTGTGATTAGGCTTTCTAGATTCAAATTCAGACTCTAATCTTGGATTTTGGGCAAGTTGTTTAGCATTTTGTGCCTGTTTCCTCACCTGTAAAACAGGACTAGTAATACTATCTAGCTCATAGAAGATGAAATAAGATAAAACTCAAAAAGTACTTGAAGGATCTGGCACTTATAAAGTGTTCAAATGATAGCTAATACCATATTTTACTACTTCTATTCTTCTATGCCAACTCTTCCCATATTAGACAGACAGCATCCATGTGTGAGATACACCCCAAGAGGTAATCAGATTTTGATAACACCTTCTTCTTTCCAAATGATAAGGAAGTAAAACACTCCTATCATTTGTAATTCCCCAGTGATTAACACTGGTAATGGTAGTTCATACAGACTGTGGCATAGAAAAAAACAACCTTGGGGATCTGGGTAATTATTCATTGAACTTTAGGGGAGGAAAATCTTTTCTTCTACTCTCTTAGGTTCACAGCTAGGACTTGAAAATTTAAATTACAAAAGATAGATTAACAGGGAAAAAAGGCATACAAATTTTATTTTATACGCAAAGGGGCTTCCCAGAAAAAAAGGGAAAAAAATCCATAGAAACCATTGGACTTAGGAGCCTATATACCATTTTAACAAAGGGCAATAAATGTGGAGAGGTGACTAGACATAGAAAAGGGAGTTTGGGCTTCTAGGTACGGTAAAATGTGGGAAGGTAAATATATGGTGGAGAGTAATGGTAGATAAGTGTTATTTAGTAAGGTTTCTTTATGCAGATTCATCCCAGTGCCATCTCCACCTATGGTATTAAGAATTGTTATCCTCTTCCTTGTGTGGGAGAGTGGGACATTTTTCCAAAGGCAATGTATGCCCTTATTTTTGTTAGATGTGGGGAGGGCAGAGAGTTCTTCATGTGTCTGCTGCTTCTCAGTTGCCTTCAGCTCAAAATAATCCTTTTGCCATATTTTAGAGTGTCACATTCTAATCCCTTTCACAATCAACAAATAGTTTTTGAACGCCAACTATATGTCAGGTGTTTCTCCAGGCACTGGAGTTCATGGAGCTGACTTTTTTTGGTTGGAGAGACAGAATACAAATAAACAGAATATAAATATAATATTGGAAAAATAACAGAGAGTAAGGGGACTGAGAGTAATAACATGAAAATACTACTTTAGATATATGTACTTTCCAGTGAGTTACCTTTGACTCCATCTTTTGTTTTTTCCCATTTACAAGAACGCATCATACTGCAAGCTTGAGTGACATACCATTGGGATAATCCTCGTATGTTTTACCTTACCTCTAAATGTAAGCCTTTTGGAAAGTTTAGACTAAGCATAAGTGGTAACAAATGTGAACAAGGACACAACTGATTATCAACATCATGCAATATTCTAGGTCCCAAGTATCTGATCCTAAGTCCCCAGAGACCATCAGTGCTTCATAGCTATAACTCATCCTTACTCAAAGTATCACCTATTATTTCTTCCATTGCATTTTGGTTTCTAAAGGGTTCTTCTTCATTCTTGGCAAAGTTACAAGGAAGAAATGATTAACACAAGTCCAAGGAATGATCAATTCTTTTCTGGCTCAGATTACAAACTATCCCTACTTCTTCTTATTCTCATAGAAGGAGCTATTCCTTGTATGCTCAGGGGAATGATATTCTTAAAATTATTGTTAATATTTTACCATCACAAAAACCAAGAATCATAATCATCATCATTTTCAACAGCAACAGCAAACTATTAAAGTATCCTTAAGGGAAAAGAAAGGAAAACAAAAGAAATTTTTCTCTGAAAATTTCCAGCACTTGATTGCTCTCAGTATGTGGAAATAAACAATCAGTATTGGACAACAGAATTAGATACGACTAAAAAATTCTGCTAGTCCAGGCATCACTTCACAAGTGGAAAAGACTGCTATTTTCAGCCTGACAGAATATGCTTCAAATCCTCAAATCTTCAGTCATATCTGATCCAACTAAAGATCCAGTCAAGGTCTTTGTTTTACCAAAATAAGTGCATCACCATGGAAGCTTTCCATAAAACTCTATAGAATCCAAATGTCCAGTTTCCTTATGAAAGGAGAAAAGAGCAATACTGACACAGGAAGATGAAATTAATTGGATCTATATTTCATTTCAGATCTCTAAGTCACTGCTGATAAAGGAGTCTTTAATCTCCAGTGTAGGGGAACTCTGTATCCCAAGCACAATTGAAATCTATCCACCGAAACTAGCTCTTTGAAAAATGTAGCCTTCATAACCTTACCAGCATTCAGGGGGATAATTTCTTACCACCTACATTATCAGTTCTATCCCTTTTATGAAAGAGTCTGTCAAAAATGCAGTCCTGTAAGATGGTTATGATTTTAATCTCTCTAGATTGGAAAGGGAGCACAAGTGCTTTTGATTGCAAATGTTTGCTAAAAGTCAATACAGCTTTTTTTCCCTCATATTCTTAAACAAATTAATAACATTTAGGGGAAAAAACACCTGAAAGTCTCAATATTATTTGTGAAACACCAAGGTAGTCTCAAATAATGAACATGTTCTGAAACAATTATTTTTTTCTAATTGGAGGAAAATGCATACATGTCAAATAACTTTGTACTGTAAAAAACATAATAATTCCCAGTCAACATTTAAATATATTAGGTGTATATACGTAAAGTGTATACTATACATACCACAGGATATGTGTATATGTGCACATATTATGGATTTCCATAGTTGAGCATGTTTCTGAATTATCCCTCGTAACAACAAACAGGAGAAGAAAACACCTGGGGTGCCCAAGGGCATCACAACAGATATGAAAACTGTATCGGTACAAAGCACATAATAGTACATGAAAAAGCGCTATGCCTGCATGAGCTGAATATTATTCACAGAGACAGATTTTCTCTAATGAATTTGTTTTCTTATTGTTTCTAAAATAGAAAACGTAAGATGATGAGAGAATGAGACACATGCGCCACAAATATTTCGGTCCCTAGATGTGTTCAGTTACACACACACACACAAACGGCTTGGTGAAATTGTGACGGCTGTAGCATATGGGCAGGTATTGTTTTCTTACGTCTCTTGAACCCACAACCTGTGTTCTGCAGTAGGTCCATTCAGGCCAGAGGAAAGCGTCTCTCCAAATCCCTCTACAAGTTACTTACTGGGATTAGTTTAGTATGCAAAAGAGAAAAGAGAAAGGATTAGTTTAATGTGGAGAATCGGGAAAGTAGAAAGGAATGAAGAGGAGTGTGGGGAGGGAACTGCTATTTGGAGCCAGTTGGACCCCATTGCTCTCTTAATCACATCAGCATCAGCAATACTTTGTCTGGGTATACCAGACCCTCCTTGATGCTGAGAAACTGGGAATATTTAATAAGGTTCATTAACATACTCAGCATGCATTTCTAGACACATGGAGTATCTAGATTTTTTTACATCAGCCTAGATTCTTATGCTTAAAGGCTTTAAAAATGAACTACTTCCACACATTTTCTATTCTACTTGATTGGTTTGTTAAAGGTTTCTCTTTCATCCAAGTTTCACTTTGGTTGATTTTCAATACTTAATTCTACTTTCCATGAACTCTTCTCCCAGGCTTCATCTATCTCCTGAAAGGCTGATGCACTTAATACTTTCTCTTCTCATCCTGGAATTTTAAGAAGAGGTATAAATCTTATCTGCTGATTTGAATAACGCCACCTTGTATGTCATCTCTGGAAGTTTTCTTACTATTTTTCATGCTAATTTTGATGGCTAAAATTGCAATCTTAGAATGTCTTGTGCCCCCCCCCCCCCCAGAGAACTGTACATGCAGGAAATATAAGAAACACATAAGCCCTTCTGGTATTCTATTTACTCCAAATAATGCTGTTTTGTTGCTGATTTTAAGAATTAGATGCAATAACTATACTCCACATCATTCTTACTAATAACTAGACCTATTTTATTTAGTGTATTGGATTGTGTTTATCAGTTGTAGAAACATAATCTGGAAAATCAGTTTTACTCATTCTGAATAGCCTAAGAAATGATATTCAGGGAAGCAGTTGTGAGAAACTGCATCAGAGTATCTTCAATACATGATCATCATCAGCTTTCCTATTTTCTCTAACCAGAAAATGTGTACCCTAACTAAGCCACTATGAAATGGCCTTTACCTCCTCTGTAATCTTTGAAACTGCCACTCCTGTGCTCCTACCCCAACTATCTTTGCTGAACAAAACATACCTTCTTACCTATATCTACAGACACAAATCATAGGAAGCATCCCTGACATGTTAAATTGACTTCAAATTGCTTAAGTTTGTTTTTTATTTTGGAGGGTGAGGTAGAGGGCCAGAGGGCTAGGAGGGTTATTCTATATGGATTACAACCTTTTAAAACAAGCTTTGTATAAGAAATAAAATAAAGAAGAGGAATGAAGATAGACTGAAGAACATTAGAGGAGGTAGACATAGAGTGATTATATTTTCAAGCAATACTATTCTCTTTATCACATGGATTCTGTAGAATAATCATCTATAATCTACTGTGTATATTTGTGTTCAAATTTGATATTCAGAAACATAAAGATCTGATCTCTAGCATTTTGAACTCCAACAATATAAAAACCAACACAAGATAATGTACCATAATGAAAGCAGTTTTGCCTATGTCATTCAATTATAATATTGGCAAGAAAAGAGGCAGTTTGAGAGGAAAGATAGATAGCTAAAATGTTGAGTTTGGGAACAGAGGTTATTTGAGGTGGTGGCAGCATTTCCAAAGAGAGAGATCCTTGCAATAGTAGAAAGCTAGCAATTGGAGTGCTGGTGGGAATATGTGACTGGTGAGTAAATTGGAGGATCATCAGCAGAGACTTGACAGTCAAAACACAGGGAATTCATGTAGATAAAAACATATCCTGGGGGAATTCTGGTAAGTATGGACCTGGAGGAGAAAGTGGAGCCATTAAAGAGGGAGAAAGAGTAATCAAAGACATTTTGAACACACGCTCTGTGCCTGGTACTGTGCTAAATGCTAGAGACACAAAGATAAATAAATTATGGTTTCTGCCCTCAAGTTCACAGTATGGTCCAAGGAAACAGATATTCTGGTAACTACTTGCAATAAAGATTACCAACATTTATGACAAGGACAGAGTAGACACATAGAAAGAATCAATGAACTATGGGGAAAGAATAAGAAAAGCACACACTGACAGAACACTTTAGTAGATGCTTAGTAATGTTTAAAGTCTTTGCATAATTATTTTTAAATCTGTGCAGGTATATTATGAAGTAGATTCTAATATCATGCTCTTTTTACAGATCATGAGACTGAGGCATAGAGACCTTAAGTGACTTGCCCAGGATCTCACAGCTTTGAAGTAACAGAGCCGGCAGGCAGACTAGTTCCAGAAGCTTTAAGAATACTCACCACACTTTAAAGGGAAAAAAATAGAGCATGAGGTGTTTGGCTTGGTAATGAGGAATGTGTTGGTAATGTTAGGTATTCAAGGTTGGAGAAAGGTATTCTAGACAAAGAAAAAAACATAAGCACAGAGCCATGCCATTGCAAGACATATTCTACAAGTAAGTCAGTATAACCTAGCTATTTAACACAGCATCCTGACTTGGAACCTAGCCTTGACAATAAGAAAATGCTGCTTTCAGCTGCTGTGTGGTTTATAGTATATTAAATTATCAAAACAATTTTCTATTTAGCTGGTGCCTCTATTGGTCTCACTTTTAACTAAATGCTATATAAAATTATCTTCTCAATCACTGGTATTTTACAAAACTATATCAAAATAAAATAAAAATAGAGAAGCAATGTCCTTCATCATCATCATGATCACCATCAATCTAAACAATCCAAAATAGCTCAGTTTACTTTGATTTATAAAAGCACCATGCAGGCTCTGCCAAAACACAGACAAGAAATTTCTTCTTCTCTTCAACATGTAGCTGGTGTTTCTGCATTCCATCATAACCTTTATATATCAATTATCACGCCCAACTTTCCCTCTTGAACCATCATTTTCTATCCTCCCCAGCTAGCCCTGTCATCTCTCCCCCTTTCCTCTTCATAGTTCCCAATTTCCTTTTGTCAAATAGTTCTTCCAAATCTCTCAACTCATTCTCAATAACAGCCAACAGCACCAGCATCTTAAGGCAGAGAACACAAAACTGGGAGGTTGCTTTCTATGCTGCTGTGTGACAGAGCAATTATTACATTTCACTTAGCTGACCAGTCCAGAGATTAGATTGGAGATTGGCTGTCATACTGAAGTCTGGGTTCTGAAATATTTTCTCTTCTTGTAGGAGTGTTTTACCTGAATTTCTCTTTGATCCTTTTTTTTTTTTTTTTAGAGAAGCCTATGGAATGAAACAGCCCTGCTACATCTTTAAAATGTTTCCTCCTTTTCAGCTTCTGCAGTCCTGTTTCAACAAATTGAATTAGAGATGAATTTGTTGTGTTTGTCTATGGAAAAACACTCCTTTATAGTAGTGATAACTGTCAGGAGAGGAGAGAGAAAGGACTTTGTGAATATTTATTATACTTCAAAATGACTCATATGCTCATAAACCTAATGCCTTAGGGCCAGTTGGGAACCTTATGCATAGATTAGAAAAGGATTAAGAGCAGCAATTAATTTAGTAACAAGGATAAGTGAAATGGGAGTTTTTCTTGAGGGAACTCTTTTTAGAAAGTGTGTTCAATTTGTCCCCAGTTTCAGGTTTCCTTTGTTTCTTTTACCTGTTGACTTTAAACAATTCAGAATAGAACACTTCTGCCTTTGCATTCAGTTTACCTTATCCCTATGCTATATATAATTGACTTTAAGAGATACAATGTTCCTATTCTCAAGAACGTTACAGTCTCAATGGAGGGACATTACATCATATTGTAACTGCTTGTTTATTTGTTGTTAAAGAGCAACAGGATACAGGATGTTACTGTAGTGCATAGGAAGACCATGTGATGTTTCTTCTGTAAGCCAAGTTTCTTCTAGGCATCCTGGAGGAAGTGATTTCTAAGAGAAAACTTGAAGAATGACTCTGAGTTAGCTCAGTAAAGAGAACTACAGGGCAGTGGTTAAAAGTGCATGCTTAGGGGAAAGGCAGAGAGGACTGTGGTTAATACATCCTTCCATAAAAGTAACAAAAACACTGGAAATGGTCAAAATAAACTCTGGAAACTAACCAAATGCTTGCAACAATTCAAAGAGCATTTATGATAGAAAAGTTGCTAAATCCTGGTAAGAACATCAGACTTTGTGGTATTATAATTTAACCAACATCCACCTCCTTCTTTCTAGTTCTACAATAGCCTTGAAAACTAGTAACCTTGCAAACATGCTAGCTATGAGAACCAACAGGCTTGCAACAACCAGAGAAGGTAGACTGCATTCGGAGCTTGTCAAAGTCTCTTCTCTAAACCATTTTCACTATTTGACCTGACTGGCAGTTCTTTGGAAAAACCCCATTCACAGGGTGTTATTATCATACTTGACCTCCCAGTTTCAGCTCACTCCACAGGAAAAATTTTATCCCTAGGCAACTGTTTAACATTCCAGCTGCCTAAGGTACAAATACAAGTTGGGGCAAACAAGACCCTGACCAAAAACTTAAAAAGAAGACCTGGGAATGAGATATCCATAGGAGGCTTCGAGCTCTGGCACCTTATTGGGGATTTAGAAAGCTATGTGCGTGTTCAGGGCTGTGGGCATGCCCATGAAAGAATTAAAAATGCCTCACTCTTATCTTGGGCTGACCTTGAGACCTTGCACAATTAGGAAGTAAAGGCTAAACCAAAACTGTGTAAATATTGAAAGCATACCCCAATACACAAACACAGAGCCCCTCAGAAGGCGAAATAATTATTGTTTCAAGACATTTAAGGACTTCTGTTCAATCATTAGCTGATCATTAACCTAACCAAGCATAATTAAGTGGCTGGAAAAGACAGAATACAGACATTACCAAATTTGTCCAGAAAAGTCACAACAAACAGCAACAGGAACAACAGCAACAATGAATAGCAACCACAATAAACTCTAGGGAGGAATAAGTCTGATTTCTAGAGCTGTCACATAATTTTACCTGAAATATCTAGTTTTCAACAACAAAAAATATTTCAAGATATAGAAAAAAAAAGAGTATGGTCCATACACAGGTGAGAAAAAACTCAATAGAAACTGTTCCTGAGGCAGTCAAGATATTTGACTTACTAGAAAAAGACTTTAAATCAGCTATTATAAATATGCTGAGCTAAAAGAAACCATGTAAAAAAAAAACTAAGGAAAGTATGACCACAATGCCTCACCAAAACAATTAAAATATAGAAATTACAAAACAGAATCAAATTGAAATTCTGGAACTGATATTGCAGTAACTGAAATGAAAATAATCTAGCAGAGGAGCTCAACAGCAGATGTGAGCAGCCAGGACAAAGAATCAGTACACTTGAAGATAGTTCAATTGAGATTATCCAGTCTAAGGAACATAAAGAAAAAAGACTAAAAAAAATGAAAAAACCTCAGGGACCTGTGGGATATCTTCAAGCATACTTACACATGCATAAAGAAAAAGAGAAGGGACAGATAGAATATTTGAAGAAATCACGGCTGAAATGTTCCCAAATTTGATGGAAAACATTAATCTACACATCCAAACAACTCAATAAAGTAGGATGAACTCTTTGAGTTCCACATGTACACACATCATAGTCTGACTGTTGAAATCCAAACATAAAAAGAGAATTATGAAAAGAAAAAAAAAGAAAAATGACTATAAAGTCATTAAATAGGAAAATTAAATAAAATTATTTGGGTGATTAAACCCATTTTTAAAAAACATAAATTGCAGATGAACCAGTTTGCAGGGCAGAAACTGAGACACAGATGTAGAGAACAAACGTATGGACACCAAGTGGGGAAAGCAGTGTGTGTGTGTGTGTGTGTGTGTGTGTGTGTGTGTGTGATGAATTGGGCGATTGGGATTGACATGTATACACTGATGTGTATAAAATTGATGACTAATGAAAAAATAAAATAAAATAGAATAAAATAAAATAAAAAAGAAAAACATAAATTGAAAATTTCAGAAACTTCAGTTGAATGTAGCACAGATAAAATCATAGCAGATTATGGATTTACTTTATCCTCCACTACCATGATAACAAAATATTTTTTAACTATAAAATAAAAATACCTCTGAACAATTACTAACCAAATGTACAAATGTGCCAATTTAGGTACCTAGGGATATCATTTGAATATTAAACAATTAAACAAGACACTTGTTAAAAATCAGCATTGTTCAAAGTTCTATGAAACTTATTCTACACACATTCTTTCTAATGACAAAAGCACTTGATTCTGGTTACTTTATTCTACTTGAAATAATTCCATAATTTTTTCAATGCTCCAATTTCTTAATATAGAAAAAATCAACTGAAAAAAGGGGCACAAATTTTGGCAGTGTGAGTCAAATTCTTATAAACCTGAAGAAAGTAAAAAGAATATTAACCATAGTCTTAGGTATTCAAAATTTAAATCCAATTTGAAAAACAAATAATTGTTCTGTTATAGAAAATTAAAAATATGAAAATGAGAAAACTATTATCATGCTCTTGTTGAATGCATAATATGTAGGTTTCTACATTTGGCAGAACAATACATAGCACTGATACTAAGATTATCCAAGAAACTTTATGAAGATGATAATGCAACTTGTTTCATCTGGCAGAAATAAACACAATGTTTGATAACATTTATAGCTAAACATTTATGCAAAATACAATGGCGCAACATACTGTTAAAGATTTTAGGGTATGAAATCTAAAGCCAAATAATTAAAATTATAACAGATGTGGTGAATTAAATAATTTGAACAAGATTAAAAATTCTAAATATAATTTGGTTATTTTAGTATAACAAAAGAACAGTGGATAGGAAAGTGACACAAAATGAAATACAAATGGAAATAAATTAACCTAACTGTATTTCAAATAAATAATGTGATCACATTGAAGTGATACTAACTCAAGGTACTTTTGAAAAGAGTATTTTGATCTTATGCCCTCAGAATAAATATAATTAGAACTATAAACAAATAGTGCATACTCTAGTTGGTTGATTTGTTTTCCCAGTGGATTGAGTTAGCAATTTTGAAACTATGTATATTGTGGAACTGATCAAATAAGTAAATATATTGTAGACAATTAGAGCCAGGTTTTTCACGGTTGGAGAAGAGAGTTTAAAATATGGAAACAGGAAAGCAAGAATAAACCCTCTTTTGTTTATTGGATTTTAAAGTATCAGTATTAATATATATTAGTCAATATAAATACATATAAATAACCCTGAATATATATATACACATATATAACCTTAAAAAGGATGCATATATGTATAATACACATACATATATATGTATAATACATATAAATATATATTTTAATATAGTATATATTTAAATTATATGTAACTATTTTAATATATTATTATATTTTAATATATTATTTATATATATTTTAAATAATAGTGTATATATGGGACCTAGAAGCAATGATACACCATTAGCAATCAACAGCACATCTAGCACCCAGATCTTGGTTTCTAAATACCATTTTCCACTAATAGAAACCACATTCCTTGGGAAGGTTTGGAGCAGCGAAAGTACAATATAAGCCTGAAAGAACTTCTGCCAGAAAATGAGGAAATGCTCAAACAATGATTGACATGTTAAAAGGACACAGAAGTCAGTTTGAAGGGGCTAACATTGGCCAAATCAGGAATAACTTAAGAATCGCAATAAATGATGCAGGAACAGATAATCCAAATAATAAAATAAGTCACAAATTCATATTACTATATATGTACATAAATAAAAATAAATAATTAAGGGAGAAGAGAAAACTCATCCTTGCAATAGCATCCCAACTAGTGAAATAGGAATGAAAAAATTAGAAAATCACCATTTGGCAACTAACATAACAATAATTGCTTTAGACAAGGGTCATCAGTGGACAGCAAAGCTAGTGAAAGATGAGAAATAAGATATCTAATCAGTCTCAAAATATCTCTCCAACAGATACTTATTAATTACAAAGGGAAAACTAGTAACTTCGTAGTGGAGAAACCTGGCAGACAACCCTTTAACCCAATGATCAAAGTTAACATCACCAGTAATGTGATGAATTGCCATCATGGACCTCATGATATATGATGGGAAGAACCACTATTGATTCTGTGATAACCCAGTCAAAAATGTGTAAATTGAATCTAATCAAAAGGAAAGATAAGGTAAACCTAAACTGAGGGATATATGACAAAGTAACTGGCCTGTACTGTCCAAAATGTCAAGAAAAAAAAAGATTTTAGAAAAGTTTCAGATTAAAGGAAACTAAAATGATGTGATACTGAAATGCAATGTGTGAATCCATAAAGGAGCCTGGACCAAATATTTCTTTTTCTTTACCTATGAAAGACATTAGTATGAAAAATGATGAAATTGAATAGGGCTGAAAATTACATAATATTATTTTATCATTTTTAAGTTCCTCATTTTGATAAGTTTACTGCTTTTATGTAATATAATATGTGTTTTAAGGAAATACATCTTGGGATATTTAGAGATAGAGGGAATTATATCTCCAACCTTTTCTCAAATAGCTCTGAAAAAATCATATATACATACATGAGAGAGGAGAGACAGAGACAGAAAGAGACAGAGACAGCAAATGTGCTAGGATAAAATTTTAACATTTGGGAGAACTTTGTGAAGAGTATATAGAAATTATTTAAGATTTTCACAGTATTTCTATAATTCTGACATTATTTCAAAATAAAAAGTAAAAGAAAACAAAAAAGAAAATTTAAACTACAACTCAGTTTTTAAGATACAACTGCTGATGTGTGAATCAGTTAAAGCAAATAAAAATTAATAGATTTTTGAATTTCTGAAATGCAAATGTCTTTACATAGAACATTTATGGATATATTCTCTAGCAGATGTCACAGAGAACTGTATATGTTTTTATTAGTCTACTTTCAAAACTGAATCTTAAGAAAATTAACTTGAGAGGCCAGGGATGCTATAATGTTATAAGTATTCATCAAAAGCATATAAATTTCAACAGGTCTTAAACAAAATCTCAGGTATCCTACTTTTCTTTTTCTGTATATTCTTTTTTTTTTCAGGGTCATTTGTGATTTTTTTTCACAACTTTATTAGAGTATAAATGCTTCACAATGTTGTGTTAGTTTCTGCTGTATAACAAAGTGAATCAGCTATATGTATACATATATCCCCATATTCCCTCCCTCTTGAACCTCCCTCCCACCCTCCCTATCCCATTCCTCAAGCTCATCACAAAGCACCAAGCTGATCTCCCTGTGCTATGCAGCAGCTTCCCACTAGCTATCCATTTTACATTTAGTAGTGTATATATGTCAATGCTACTCTCTCACTTCATCCCAGCTTCCCCTTCCCCCACCATCTCTGCGGGGCCCTCAAACTGTTCTCTATGTCTGCACCTTTATTCCTGCTCTGCCACTAGGTTCATCAGTACCGCTTTTTAAAATTACATATATATGGGTGAGCATAGAGTATTTCTTTTGCTCTTTCTGACATACTTCACTCTGTATGACAGACTCTAGGTCAATCCACCTCACTACAAAAAACTCAATTTCGTTCCTTTTTATGGCTGAGTAATATTCCATTGTATATATGTGCCACATCTTCTTTATCCAGTCATCTGTTGATGGACATATAGATTGCTTCCATGTCCTTGCTATGTTAAATAGTGCAGCAATGAACATTGTGGTAAATGTCTCATTGAATTATAGTTTTCTCAGGGTATATGCCCAGTAGTGGGATTGCTGGATCATATGGTAGTTCTATTTTTAGTTTTCAAGGAACATCCATACTGTTCTCCAGAGTGGCTGTATCAATTTACATTCCTACCAACAGTGCAAGAGGGTTCCCTTTCCTCCACACCCTCTCCAGCATTTACTGTTTGTAGATTTTCTGTTGATGCCCATTCTGACTGGTGTGAGGTGATACCTTATGGTGGTTTTGATTTGCATTTCTCTAACGATTAGTGATGTTGAGCATCTTTTCATGCATTTCTTGGCCATCTGTATGTCTTCATTGGAGAAATGTCTATCTAGGTCTTCTGCCCACTTTTGCACTGGGTTGTTTGTTTTTTTGATATTGAGCTGCATGAGCTCCTTGTATATATTGCAGATTAATACTTTGTCAGTTGCTTCATTTGTAAATATTTTCACCCATTCTGAGGGTTGTCTTTTTGTCTTGTTTATGGTTTCCTTTGCTGTGCAAAAGCTTTTAAGTTTCATTAGATCCCATTGTTTATTTTTGTTTTTATTTCCATTTCTCTAGGAGGTGGGTCAAAAAGGATCTTGCTGTGATTCATGTCATAGACTGTTCTGCCTATGTTTTCCTCGAAGAGCTTAATAGTGTCTGGCCTTACATTTAGGTCTTTAATCCACTTTGAGTTTATTTTTGTGTATGGTGTTAGGGTCTGTTCTAATTTCATTCTTTTACATGTAGCTGTCCATTTTTCCCAGCACCACTTATTGAAGAGGCTGTCTTTTCTCCATTTTATATTCTGGCCTCCTTTATCAAAGATTAGATGACCATATGTGCATGGGTTTATCTCTGGGCCTTCTATCTTGTTCCATTGATCTATATAT
Source organism: Phocoena phocoena (assembly GCF_963924675.1). Lineage (NCBI taxonomy): Eukaryota > Metazoa > Chordata > Mammalia > Artiodactyla > Phocoenidae > Phocoena > Phocoena phocoena. The sequence goes on along the minus strand of NC_089240.1, from coordinate 96,415,565 downwards.
TTTTTGTGCCGGTACCATACTATATTGGTGACTGTAGCTTTGTAGTATAGTCTGAAGTCAGGGAGCCTGATTCCTCCATCTCCGCTTTTCTTTCTCAAGATTGCTTTGGCTCTTTGGGGTCTTTTGTGTTTACATACAAATTGTAAAATTTCTTGTTCTAGTTCTGTGAAAAATGTCATTGGTAATTTGATATGGATTGCATTGAACTTGTAGATTGCTTTGGGTAGTATAGTCATTTTCACAATATTGATTCTTCCATTCCAGGAGCATGGTATATCTCTCCATTTGTCTGTTATCTTTGATTTCTTTCATTAATGGTTTATAATTTTCTGAGTGCAGGTTTTTGCCTCCTTAGGTAAGTTTATTCCTAGGTATTTTATTCTTTTTGTTGCAATGGTAAATGAGAGTGTATCCTTAATTTCTCTTTCTGATCTTTTGTTGTTAGTGTATAGGAATGCAAGAGATTTCTGTGCATTAATTTTTTATCCTGCAACTTACCAAATTCATTGATTAGTTCTACTAGTTTTCTGGTAGCATCTTTAGGATTCTCTATGTGTAGTATCATGTTATAAGCAAACGGTGACAATTTTACTTCTTCTTTTCCAATTTAGATTCCTTTTATTTCTTTTTCTTCTCTGATTTCTGTGGCTAGGACTTAAGTACTATGTTGAATAATAGTGGTGAGAGTGGACAACTGTCCTGTTCCAGATCTTAGAGGAAATGCTTTCAGTTTTTCACCACTGAGAATGATGTTTGCTGTCGGTTTGTCATATATGGCTTTTATTATGTTGAGGTAGGTTCCCTCTAAGCCCACTTTCTGGAGAATTTTTTATAATAAATGGGTGTTGAAATTTGTCAAAAGCCTTGTCTGCATCTATTGAGATTATCGTATGTTTTTTATTCTTTAATTTGTTAATATGTGTATCAAATTGATTGTTTTGTGTGTATTGAACAATCCTTGCATCCCTGGGATAAATCCCACTTGATCATGGTGTATGATCCTTTTAAAGTGTTGTTGGATTCTGTTTGCTAGTATTTTGTTGAGGATTTTTGCATCTATATTCATCAGTGATATTGGTCTATAATTTTCTTTTTTTGTGATATCTTTGTTGGTTTTGGTATCAGGGTGATGGTGGCCTCATAGAATGAGTTTGGGAGTGTTCCTCCCTCTGCAATTTTTTGGAAGAGTTTGAGAAGGATGGATGTTAGCTCTTCTCTAAATGTTTGATAGAATTCACCTGTGAAGCCATCTGGCCCTGGACTTTTGTTCATTGGAAGATTTTTAATTGCAGTTTCAATTTCATTACCTGTGATTGGTCTGTTTATATTTTCTAATTCTTCCTGGTTCAGTCTTGGAAGTTTGTACTTTTCCAGGAATTTGTCCATTTCTTTCAGGTTGTCCATTTTATTGGCATATAGTTGCTTGCAGTAGTCTCTTATGATCTTTTGTATTTCTGCAGTGTCAGTTGTAATTTCTCCTTTTTCATTTCTAATTTTATTGACTTGCATCCTCTCCCTTTTTTTCTTGATGAGTCTGGCTAAAGGTTTATCAATTTTGTTTATCTTCTCAAAGAACCGGCTTTTAGTTTTATTGATCTTTGCTATTGTTTTCTTTGTTTCTATTTCATTTATTTCTGCTCTGATCTTTATGATTTCTTTCCTTCTATTAATTTTAAGTTTTCTTTGTTCTTCTTTATCTAATTGCTTAAGGTGTAAGGTTAGATTGCTTATTTGAGATTTTTCTTGTTTCTTGAGGTGAGCTCAAAGTGCTGTGAACTTACCTCTTAGAACTGCTTTTGCTGCATCCCATAGGTTTTGGATCATCATGTTTTCATTGTCATTTGTTTCTAGGTATTGTTTGATTTCTTCAGTGATCTCTTGGTTATTTAGCAGTGCACTGTTTAGCCTACATGTATGTGTGTTTTCTACTGTTTTTTCCTGTAATTGATTTTTAATCTCATAGCATTGTGGTCAGAAAAGATGCTTGATATGATTTCAATTTTCTCAAATTTTCCAAGGTTTGATTTGTGGCTGAAAATATGATCTATTCTGGAGGATGTTCCATGGGCACTTGAGAAGAAAGTGTATTCTTTCGCTTTTGGCCGAAATGTCCTAAAAATATCAATTATGTCTATCTGGTCTGTTGTGTCATTTGAAGCTTGTGTTTCCTTATTTATTTTCTGTCTGGATGATATGTCTATTGGTAGAAGTGGGGTGTTAATGTCCCCCACACTTATTGTGTTACTGTTGATTTCTTCTTTTATGGCTGTTAGCCTTTGCCTTATATATTGAGGTGCTCCTATGCTGGGTGCAGTAATATTTATAATTGTTATGTTTTCTTCTTGGATTGATCCCTTGATCATTATGTAGTGTCCTTCTTTGTCTCTTGTAATAGTCTTTGTTTTAAAGTCTATTTTGTCTGATATGAGAATTGCTATTCCAGCTTTCTTTTGATTTCCATTTGCATGGAATATCTTTTTCCGTCCCCTCACTTTCAGTCTGTATGTGTCCCTCGGTCTGAAGTGGGTCTCTTGTAGACAGCATATATACGGGTCTTCCTTTTGTATCCTGCTGCCCCCGCCAACCTATTGCTCCCTCCTAACAGCCTCCACCACCACCATACATACAAAGCAAAAGCTTCAAGTCTCCCTGAAGCTACAAAATTTTCCTTCTTTAAGAATGTCAGGGCTTCCCTGGTGGCACAGTGGTTGAGAGTCCACCTGCCAATGCAGGGGACACAGGTTCATGCCCCGGTCCGGGAAGATCCCACATGCCGCGGAGCGGCTGGGCCCGTGAGCCATGGCCGCTGAGCCTGTGCGTCCAGAGCCTGTGCTCCACAACGGGAGAGGCCACAACAGTGAGAGGCCCATGTACCACAAAAAAATAAAGAAAGAAAAAATAAAGATCAGCAGCTATTGACTCCCCAGTCTTTGTTAGATTGCCAATTATAGTAAAAATGTACGAATGTCTTTACCGTTGGTGGTGCAGCATGGCATGCAGGATCTTAGTTCCCTGACCAGGGATCAAATCCATGCCTCCTGCAGTGGAAGCCCAGAGTCCTAACCACTGGACTGCCAGGGAATTCCCACCATCGACTGCTAAGATAATTGCCTGGTAGAATCACTGGTCATAGAACATCTTGCAATCATGAGGCATGGTATTAGTTTGCTAGGGCTGCTATAACAGAGTACCACAAACCGGGTGACTTAAACAGCAGAAGTCTATTGACTCATATTTATGGGACTAAAATTCTAAGATCAAGGTTTTGGTAGGTTTGGTTCATTCCAAGGACTATGAGAGAGAATCTGTTCTATACCTCTCCCTTAGCTTCTGGTGGTTTGCTGGAAATTTTTGGCATTTCTTGGCTTTTAGAAGTATTACCCTTATCTTTACATATTATTCTTCCTATGTGTGTTTCTCTGTGTCCAAACTTATCCTTTTTATGAGGACACCAGTCAGATTGGATTTGGGCCCACCCTAATGACCTCATCTTAAGTAATTACATCTAAAACAACCATATTTCCCAAAAGTCACATTCTGAGGTACTTAGGGTTAGGATTTCAACATATGAATTTTAGGGGGACACAACCCAACCCATACTTGCATGAATTACTTTCTACTCAAAATAGTATCATTTCCAGCATGATTGATGAAGATACTCTTTTTCTCATTGCTTATTATTAATGACCAGAAATCTGGAAGAACTATAACAAATGCTGATATTCTCAGTTCAGGTTATGTTATGCCTTCTGCATTGAATGTTTTGATAAGATGCTCTCTATGACATAACTTTACAAGTTGAACAAATTATATAATTGACCTGATTTTAAATAAATTACCTAGTGGTTGCCACATAGTAAATGCTCAAAAATGATAACAGTTCATATTAAATATAGCAATTTTAAACCATTTTCTGATAACTTATTCATAGTAGTATCTCAGTGCACATTTATTACATATTACACAGTAAAGGAAGTACTTGATTCGGACAGGAGAACAGATGTAGCAAAACAATTTAATATAACTCCCACTGCATTATCCATAAATTAAAAATGTCTGTCATTCTGCAAATTGGACTAATTTGATAATATTTAAAATGAGCTAGTGGATGTTCTGGTGGGTGTAATTGGTAGGAGATTTGAGCATATGATAGGCATACTTATCACAATGAAATTAAAATAGAAGAATTTGGATATTCCCTTTTAAATTCACTGTAACATGATGTGAAGTATTAGTTAAAAGAGCAAGTATTTTTTGAACTTGAACATATTCCAAATGTTGAATTGACACTTGGTATACAGAGGTGATTAAAACAGACATGCTTACTTTCACACTTGTTCATAAGTCTTTTATTAATCATATTTCACTTTAATGGATCACAGTAGAAAATGGAAACTGTTAATGTAATAAGATCATTAATTTTTATAGTAAGCCTCTTTACATGTTTTTTAAAAACACTCTATTAACTATTATATAATAACTGCGAAACCCTTTCCCAGCTTAGGAGAATATGATGCAATACTTTTTAAAAAATAGCATCTTCAAAGGTAACATTTGGCTCACAAATACTGAAAATTGAATTTAATAATTTAAAACCATAATTTGACTGAAATACAATACTATAAATAACATTTGATTATTAAGAAATAATTTTCACTTTAAGACTGAATGGAAATTATTATGTTTCAAAGGCATTTTTAAAGCATTCATACCCAGGAAGTATGCCTTCAAAAAATATTAAACCTTACAGAACAAAATATCAGCATGGAATTTAGTACCAATTGCATCTACATTGCCAGCTCCACTCTTTGCCTGGTTCACTACCTTCCACAGATTTGCACTTAACTAAGCTTTAAATACAGGGTTCCTTTATAGTCTAAGGGGGAAAAAGTAGTCTTCAGCTTTGCAACTAACTTTCCATCTGTACGTGTTCCAACTAAACTACCATGTATATGATCCACAATGGCAGGCAGAATTGACCTGATGTCAACATGGTAACACAATTATATGCAAATATTTTTCTACCTTCAATTTGAAAAGTTGATTTGAAAAATCAAAATTAAAGATTATACACTATTGGGGATTCCCTGGCTGGCCAGTGGTTAGGATTCCATGCTTTCACTGCCAAGGGCCTGAGTTCAATCCCTGGTCAGGAAACTAAGATCCCACAAGCCACACAGCACAGCCAAAAATATATCTATATCTATATCTATATCTATATCTATATCTATATCTATCTATCTATCTATATACTATTATTTTCACTTCCTGAAATTATTGTCATATGTGAGCAAGGAAATATGTACAAGGATACTGTTTGTGTAATTTTTTTATATTAACTGAAGATTGGAAACAAGTTAAATGCCTATCAATAGAAGACTGGTGAAATAAATTATGGCATATCCACCTAATGAAGAATTTTGCAGCAATTCCAAAAAAAGAAGCCTACTCTATAATGTACATGTAGGGAAGTATCTTCAACATACATATTAAATGAAGAAAAGTAGTAAGACAGTATGTACAATATTCTTTGTATAATCAAAATTATGCTTGTATGGTCGTAGATATTTCAAGGAGGATATGTAAGAGACTGTTAACATTAGTTATTTTGGGGGATAAGAAAGAAAGGCAGGAATAATTATGGTTCTTAAGTTCAAGCAGGATTCCAGTTAGGCAAGTTGCCTGTTTGATTATAGGAATTAGGCACATGCCTATACATAGTTAACTGACAGCCACTTGTCAACCACGTGATAGTCAAGAGGTACAGCATGAGCATTAACCAGTCAGCAGAGATACCAGCAGTAAAAAAATCAGCAGCACAGGTGAGCATCTGTTGAATACCAATCCTGCTTCTCAATCGACTTACTATGTGAGTTGGATTGGTAGTATCCTTTGCTAATGAAATTGCTGAAATACTGAACTGAAATTGCTGAAATACTGAACTGATTAACCAAAACCCTCTCGACATTTAAGGCATTTGTCATTATTCACAAGTCCACCCCCCATTCCCATCCCTGCCACAGGTTAACAAATTATAAATCATAACATCCAAACAGTCCAATGGAGAAAACATCAACAAGTGATTCCCAAGATAAAAGAAACCATGTTTGCCCCCTTTGTTTGACAGCAAGAGAGACAGAATATAATTCTGGAAAACCAATAATTTACTTCAAAGCCAAACAGGAAAAAATAATGCATTGGCCACTAGATGGCCCTCATATATTTTTCCCACTATTATAATAAGAACGTGAAAGAAACAAAACAAGTGAAAGAGAAATATTTAATAAAATAATGTATGATTCTTTATCTTTTGCCTGAATACTCACAAGTAGAAATTATGACTCCTTACTTATCACTTATTTAGCGTATCTTCATAATGCAGAACTAGTGAAACTCTCCTACATTTTATCAGTAACCTTTTCAACGGTTCCTATTAAAATATTTTAAGAATTAAAAGTTGTTATGTTTAACTTCTGGGCCACATCAAAATTCTTCATCTGATTTTGTCCCTGATGGCTAGCAATAGCATTATTTTCTTTCTTAGTTTTGAGTCCCTGCTATGATTCCCATAGAATCTAGTTCGCTCTCTAAGTAAATCTTTCCTCTTCTTAAAACTTTCTGAGTTTAAATTTAGAACATAAGCAAGTCATTTACTTACAGGTACACATAGCTTTCTCTCATTTACCATATGGTATATATTAAAACCCAATAATTTTTTCACGTAAAAATGACAGTTAAAATGTCAGCTGATTTGTATTTCATTTAGCTCATAATCTATTTAACAATCAGCTGCTTCTAAAGAGGTGCTTTCGTTATTGTGCATTTATAATGGAAATATCTGAGATGCCCCAAAATAGTAAAGAATAAGTGATTGCCTTAATGAATAATCATCTGTAGTTTGGCTGGTTACAGAATACCGATGTGTTTCACATTTCACTAATGATCATTACCTTGATTTTCTCATTTTCTGCTTTCCAGAAGGAAAGGGCTTATCAGTTCCACGTCCTGTAAAACTTTAAATAGAAAACAAATGTAAGCTTTCCTTGCAAATTATATTTTCTCCATATGCTACCCAGTTCAAGAACTCAAGTCTGGGTACTTACAGCCCAAAATCATGCTCCACAAAATCATCTGTTTAGAAAATCTTCAATTGTGACTTCACATTTTTATGTACAATTTCCTGTTAGATTCTGTTCCCTAAGGGCTTTGGGCACTATTGAAAAGACGTGAGGTGCTGCATGCTACTTTTACTACCTCTTTGCCACTTGTTGGTCAGGCTTGCTTCTTTTGTTCAGCTCTTTTATTTATTTTTTTCTGAGCCCTTGGAATCTGCTTAATTCTGAGGTTTTAGAGTATGAGAATTAAAAACCATTGTATCGCATAAATACAACTCTATGGCAAACTACCTACCCTAAAATTTGGCCTTTGGAAAAGGAGAGGCTGGAAAAGTGACTGAAACACTTCTTTGAGTCTATAAAAGGTTTTCTCCCTGCTATACTACCAAAATGGCAAGGAGATTTCAAAACTGCACTGCAGCAACTAAATCAGCAGGTTTTCAATGCACTTAGATCTTTCTCATTCCTCAGGAGTAAGTTATCACATGAAGGCTAAAATAAGCCCAATTTTGTTTGTTTCCTTGTTTGTTTTACATGTTAAGAAGTCATTACATGCAACAAAATATGACCATGAAAAAATATTGTCTATGTACAGGTAAATGTGGTTTGTCGACATTCTCCAGCTAGTTATAAAAAAACAAAAAATCAAAAAAAATTCCTTAAATCCAGTGGGGCACTGAGACACATTGCCCTCATGTCAGTTCCCAGGGTGATTTCCAGGTTTTTGCATATAATAGTCTGTTTTTCTGTTCTTTTAATTCTTTCGTGCTTTTTATTTTTCTTCATTCCAGAGTCCTTCACTGAAAGGTTAAGACTAATATCAGCAAACAGACATTTCATCAGGGGAAACTTTGTATAGAGTCATTTGAAGGACTCTTTCTCTTTTCTTTGAATGGCTTATCGGAAACCATTCAGCAAACAGATTCCCTCAGGCAATTTCAATCTATTCAAATTCCCAGAGAACTTTAAAGGTGTTAGTTTCCTCTGCATAGGCTGTATCTACCTGAGAATTTGAATTATAGAATCAGAAACTCACAGGGTAAGGAAGAACTATAAAATCATTCAGTGCTGATTCTTTTTTATAATACCAAAATATTTCCCTGGCCTCTCTGCATAATCTCGTTCAATCACTGGGAACTAACCACCTTGGAGGGAGAGCTTTCAAAAATTATCAGGACTTCAAAAATAAGACTAGAACTCCATCTATGCCCTATCTTCCATTCCATTTAAGTCCTTTTTGCAGAGATAATAACTATTTTTCTTTTTTCTTGGCCTTTTCTATGCATATTATCATCATATTTAAGTAATCATAAAACATACAATATTAATTTTTTTCTTTGCTATTTTTATTAAACAATATGGCTTGTAAGTTTTTCCATGTCATACAGACATGTTTTATGCTTTTTAGCTGCTGCATAGTAATCCATAACATGAAACACAGTTTATTTAACCATTTTCCTTTTGGGGTTTTCCCATTTTCACTACTATAAACAGTGTTAGAAACATACTTTCCCATGCCTCCTTCTGTGTACATTCAAGTGTTTCTCTGAAGAGATATAGAGATTCGATTTTTGGCAGGGAATGGGGAAGGTAACTGACATTTACTTGAGCATTTTCATTCAACAAATCCACTCAAGAAATATTTACTGAATGCCTTCTAAGTTCAAGACACTGTTCTAGGTGACTAGGGTTATAACAAGGAATAAGACAGACAAGGACTCTCTTAATATAATTAACATTTAATATAACTCATTTAATTGACAATTACCTTCAGTGTTTGCCCATTTTACAGTGATGAAATCAAAGTTCAAAGAAGCAATTTGCAAAGGAAAGAGTTGTAATTTGAACTCAACATCTATCTGAATGAAGAGTACAGGTTCTTTACCTTCCCCTCACATTCTGGGGAAGAATTATTTTGCCTGTTGAGATGCATATTTCTGCTATTTTCCTAGAACACTTTTTTGAAGGTCAAGTCTAATTACACTTTGACATTACAGTCCTCAAAAAAAATAATACCAGCTATCATATTTTACTATCATACTTACTATCCACCAGGCTTAACAAGTACCTTATATATACCAAGTCATTTAATCCTGAAAAAAGCCTCTTTGTAGTTTATTTTACAAACACTTATATCACAGTCGATTTCTATCAGGCCTTGTTTTGATAATCCTAAGAGTTCAGTACATCCGCATAACAGTTCTAAAGAATAGGTGCTATTCTGTTCAGTACATCCGCATAACAGTTCTAAAGAATAGGTGCTATTATTATCTAAATTTTACAGACGAGGAAACTGAGACTTTAAAGAAAGGTTAAGTAATTTGTTCAAAGTCACAAATCTGTGTAGTGGTAGAGTTGAGATATAAACTTAAATGTGTGTCTCTACAACCTACTTTCTTACTATACAATGCTACCATTCTTTAAAATGTCTTTAAAATATTTGAGGATGAGTGTCATGTAGTCCCCTGCCTTTGCCCTCTCCCAGTATTTCTTATGACAAGGATGATGTCTTCAGCCTGGTCTCACCAACTGATATTAGAAATCAGCTTCATCATTCTATTTTCTTTCCTCCCAGTGCAATGAAGTTTGTTTATTTTCCTTTAGAATGTGGTTCCCAGAACAGATACAGTATTCTAGGTGATTATGAAACCATCTAGAATTCTAGAAACTATGTTACTATTATTATTGCCTAGGATCTCATTAAATTGTTTCTCCAGTTTTATTGAGAAATAATTGGCATGTATTACTGTATAAGTTTAAGGTGTACAGCATAATGGTTTGATTTACATATACTAAGAAATGATTCCCACAATACTCTTAGTTAACATCCATCATCTCATATAGATACAATAAAAAGAAAAAAAATTTTCCTTGTGATGAGAACTCTTAGAATCTACTCTCTTGACAACTTACCTATGTATCATACAGCAGTGCTAACTATAGTAATGATGCACATTATACTCCCAGTACTTATTTATCTTGTAACTGGAAGTTTGTTGTCATTAAATTTTTGGTAGCCACGTCTACCTTTTGATTCATATTGAATTTACTGTTGCCACCCCGCACCTTATCCTTGTTATATATCACCATGATAGATTCAGTGCGATATTGTAGCTGGCAAGACATTTGAGGATCCTGACTCTGCTATTCAATGTAGAGGCTCTTACTCCCAGTTATGTATTATCTGCATATTTCTATGAGCATGTTCTCACTTTATCCAATTAAGTCACTAATAAAAATACTTAAATGTAATTATCAAGAACAGAGCCTTTCAGCACACAACAATAGACTTCATTCCAGATTGGCATTGATTATAAAAACAAGGTAGCTTCAGATATAGTCATTGAATTAGTAATGAATCTACTTAAATGTCTTTGCATTCAGCTCATTTTTATCTACAGGAAAATAATTTTTAAGCATGTCAAATGCCTTGCTTTATTCAGCTATACTATGTCTTCTGAAATTTCCTTATCTATAAACCAACAAATTAATTAAAGTAACGATTGAGTTACCATGTTTTGTTTTTAGAGGAACTGGTCAGAATTTACTTAGATTATCTTCTTTAAAATCTATGTATTCTCCATTGCTTAGTAGCCATTCATTCACTTATCCCAGAAGTATTTATTGAGTGCCTACTGTGTGTCAGACACTATTCTAGGTTCTGATGCTACAACAGTGAATGAAACATAAAATTCTTAACATCATAGATGTCACATTCTATTATAAACAACCAGCGCCTTATAAAGGATAAAGAAGACCTGTAGTTATTTACATTGGAGAGCTGACTACAATTCACTGCTAGTTCTCCAATGTCATGATCTCCCATTTTGCAACTTCCAAAGCTGCAGACTGTGGGATACTCTGGGGCCAGGTGATTACTGCTAATCAAAAATTAGATAGGCCTTAGAGGTCACCACTTCCAACCTCCTAGACAGTACAGAAATCCCTTTAACAGCATCCCCCAATCTATCTGCTCAACAACTTTATGATTACAAATCCTCATACTTGATGGTGTTGTAGGGACACTAGTTAGAATACAAGACAGGATTCAGGCATGCTTGGTTTTGCCAGACCAAACTAGGTAGTGAGCTATCAGACTTTTTGCATGGTGGACTAAGGTACCTATGCTATATAATCTTTATAATGAATAATTTCCTTGCCCATTTCAGCTTCTAGAGGCCACCTATATCACATGGCTTGTGGCCTCTTCCTCTCTCTTCAACACCAGCAACAATGGGTCAAGTCTTTCTCATATCACATCACTCTAACCACTTCTGCATCCTGATTGCACTATTAAGGACCCTGTAATTACACTGAACACAATTGGACAATACATGATATTCTCCCTCTTTCAAGGCCCTTAATTTAATCACATCTGCAAAGTCTTTGGCAGCTAAACCAACAAATTCACAGGTTCCAGAGATTAGGACATGGACACTTGGGGGGAGTCATTATACTGCCTACCAGGCTATACTTCTGGTCTGAGTTGTATTTTCTTTCTTTTTGAGTTATTCAACATCTTTGGTATTTATTTGACAAAAATAATTCCTTTCCCCTTTTTTCTATTATTCCTGCCTTGTTGTGGACTCAGCATCACTCACTCTCCCTATTTTTACCTTTATATTTGCTCCACTGAAGCTTTTCAAAGTTTTTCTTGAATCAGAAGGTCTATATCACTAATGGACAGGTAACTGACACTATGAACAGCCTTACTCCATCCCTCTTGATATTTTTGTTTCCAAATTGTTCCCCACCATCATTAGTCTTGCCCTGCTTGGCAAGTGTGAGCATGAGGAATATGAGAATTCTGGTCACATTGTGTCTAGTGACCTCACATATCTTAGATAATCTGACTCTATCAGTATTCATGGTACTTAGAAGATATTCATGATTTTTTCAAAGGTGGTGTGTGAGTGTGAGAGAGAGAGACAGAGAGACAAAGACAGATAGACAGACAGGCAGACAGACTTAGCAACTTTGCTTGCAACTTTACTACAAGGTATATCCATTGTCTGTGGGAACAGTCATCTATTTTTCTCCCCTTTAGGCGCCTCTTTGTCACTCTACTGACTCCCTTCACACTGTCTTTCTGCTAGGTCCTGAGTCGTCATGACTGCCAATCTTTTCCTTAAACTTGCTCAGACCTATTCAGATGTTTCTATGATGCATTGTTATTTCTTGTATACCATTCCAGTATTAGCTACATAGTGGCTTCATTATGGACATATCATTTGTTCTTTGAAACATTTTTTTTTATCCCTTCTTTTTATTGTTTTTTAAAAATATTTTGACTCAGCAGAGCATGAGCCTGACTGACACTGGGGAAGGTAGCCAAATTCCTTCCCTGACCCTTGATGGTCTTTGTGCCATGTTTTAATATCATTGTGCTCAAAGCTGTTTGTTTCCTTCCCATATTCCTCTAGCACATATGCTACCTTTTGAGAAACTGATTTCTACCATTAAGATTGTGTGATTTAAAAAGAGGAAAAGAATCAAAGCTCAATTTCCATTTTGTATTTGCATATAATTCTAGTAAGTTCTATAAGTGGACTTTCTTTCTTTGCATGCAAGATCCTGTATAGACAGGGGAAGGGAATTAATTTTTATCGTCATTTCTTATATAGTAGGCACCGAGATAAGTGCTTTACATCTATTGTTAGTAGATTCTTAACATACTAATTTGCCTCAAGTACATTTGCATAGCCTCCATGAGGGACAATTGACAATTATAAGTCTTACAAAATGTGAGAATGCTTTACAAAAGTCTCTTCAAAGCTGAAGACGTGCTCTTCCAAAAATATCCTTTCATATATGTGTCTTAGTCAGCCTGGACTGCTATAACAAAATAGCATAGCTGGGTGGCTTAAACAACAGATGTTTATTTCTCACAGTTCTAGAGGCTGGGAAGTCTAAAATCAAGGTGCCAGAATATTCAGTTCTAGGTGAGGGCCTGCTTCCCAGCTTGCAGACTGCTGCCATCTCATTGTGTGCTCACAAGACCTCTTTAGCATGGTCATTTGGGGAAAGAGGGAGAGAGGGAGAGAGAGACTGAGAGATTGAGAGATAGAGAGAGATCTCATATCTCTTCCTCTTCTTATAAGGACACTAATCCCATCATGAGGGCAGTATTCTCATGACTTCATCTAAACCTAATTGTCTCTCAAAGGCTCCATCTCCAAATATTGATACTATCACATCGGTAGTTAGGGCTTCAACGTATAAATTTGGGGAGGGTGGCAGGGGGAATACAAATGTTTAGCCCATAACGATGTGGAAATAACTTAATAATAATATTTGGATGCTTGGTATATATTAAATACTATCTGAGTATTTCAAATACAATATCCTATTTCTCTACATTTTTAGCCTCGGGCTAATACTCAAAATGATGAAGAGTAATAAATTTTAAATCCCACAAAACATTGCAATTATCTAGTGGGTCTAGTTGTCCCAAGGAGAGAGATTTAATGTCAAGGTGTAACTGAGCAGGACCCTATGGTACCTTCCCAGGACAGTCACCTCCCCCATATCCTCTGTTTTAGCTCCTCTCTGAAGTACCTAGATAATAACATCTGATGCACATTTCCTGAGTTGTTTTACAGATCTAAAACCTCCAGCAAATGTGTTTTGAGAGCTAGCTACCCTGGACTCCTTTGTTCGGTGACCTGGACTCCAATAAATGCTGCACTTTCCTTCACCACAAGCCAGTGTCAGTAGATTGACTTTACTGTGAGTGGGTGAGTGGACCCAAGTTTGGTCTCGTAACACAGAATCCATTCCCTTCATACATTTTTTAAAGGAAGTAATATTTATTGAGAGCTTAATATATATTAAGCATACTGCTAGGTAATTTACTTATATAATTTTATTAGTATGGGTACCCAGATAAGCTACTTAGGGAAGAAAAATTTCTCCTTTACCCTCTTAGGGTCTCTAGCTGAGTCTAAAAATTAATCTAAGACAGATTAACAAAATAAAATCATACAAGTTTTATTAGAATTTTAAATTTAAATGGGAGTTTTCACAAGAAAATAAAGTTCTGAAGAAGTGACCAGAGCAGAACATATATATATATATATATATATATATATATATATATATATATATTTTAGACAAAGAAATTATAAATTTGTGAAGAAATGATAAGTCAAAGAGGTTTGGGCTAAGGACAGTAAATTGTGGAGAAGTGACTAGGAGATATATAGGGGGAAAACTAGTGGAAGATAAGGATTATTTTGGTAAGTTTGTTTGTACAGGTTCATTTCAGAGTTGATTCCCAGTCTTTGGTGATAAGGATGTTCTTCTCTTCTTGGTACAGGGAAGGTACCTTACTCATGGGAAATTTTATGCCCTGTTTTTAGGTTTTAAAAAAGGAAGTCAGCATATTTGGGGTGGCATATCCTGAACTTCTTCACTAGAATGGGGCTGGGAAAGGAGGATCATTCAAGGCAGAAAAAACAGAAAGTTCAAAGATAAGGCTTGAATGAGATTGACTTTTTCAATAAAGTGATCTTGGGAAGAGGTGACAGTGTTATTGCTACATTCCTCTCTCCCCACATTTTCCCTTTAAGTTCTTTATTACCTGTCAGTAGCACTCAGTACCACTCAGTCCCTTACTGCTTCCCTAACGTCTGGGGTACATTATAGCAACATAAAAGACAAATGCCTCTTTATGATATAAAATGTTGGGAGCCAAGAAGTTTTCGCCATTAGAAGATGGCCGACATCCTGCTTCTCTTCCTGCTTAATGAGATAAAAGCCCGCGCCTAAAAACGAAAGCCCGCGCTTCCAACGAAAGCCCGCGCACGCAGCACCAATGATAATTTGCCAAATACTTCCCTTATTCTGGATCCCGCCCCCCTTTTCTCTGTACTGTATAAATACAGCTACTGCAGCAATAAAAGTTTGAGGCTTGATCAGGATTTTGTCTTGCCTCCATTCTTTCGCGTCTCCTGCCCCTTCTTCTCTTTTCAACCCCTACAGGTTCCTCCTCGGACTCACAAGGATTTGTCCTGCTGGTCGGGACTCCCGGGGACGCCCGGGGCCGAGCACAATTGGCGCCCAACGTGGGGCTCGAGGAACGGATCCTAACGGAGGTAGCACGCTTACGAACGCCTGGCCAGGCACCCACTGAGCCGCCGCGAGAGTGAACTCGAAAGTGCGGCTCGATTAGGTCCCCGGAGGACTAGCCGCCCTTCGGCAGTTGTGACCGGTAGAGAGTAAGGTAAGTGGAGCTTAAAAATGGGACAGGAATTGAGTTCCCACGAACTCTTTCTTCAGGGGATCGAGGATTCCCTCAAGATGCGAAAGATTAAGGCTAGAAAAAAAAAGATTTGCGTGATTTTTTTATATTTTTGTCTGATGTTTGCCCATGGTTCCCACAAGAAGGGACGATAGATAAAAAATGTTGGAATCGTGTAGGAGATTGTTTAAATGATTATTATAAGACTTTTGGGCCTTCTAAAGTACCTGTGACTGCATTTTCATATTGGAATTTAATTAGAGAGATTCTTATGGGTCATTTTTTTGACCCCGATATCCAAAAGGTTGTTGAGACCGGAGAAACAATTCTTAAAGCAGCCCCTATGATTCCAATGAGGCTCAGGCTGCTTTTCCCCCTGGTCTGTTGGCTCAAATACAAAATGCTGGCCTTAAGGCCTGGCGCCGCCTTCCGCCTAAGGGTTCGGCCACAACTTCTTTGGCGAAAATTCGCCAGGGACCAGAAGAGCCTTATTGTGAGTTTATTAGCCGCCTCACGGACGCCACCGAACGTCTGGTGGGCGACAGTGAAACTGATAACGCCTTTGTTAAACATTTAGCTTATGAAAATGCTAATCCAGCCTGCCAGGCTGCCCTTCGGGCTCATCGTGGTGGTAGCCTTGCTGATTATATTAAATTGTGTTCCGGAATTGGTCCCTCCCATTCTGTTGGTCTTGCAATAGGAGCCGCCCTAAAAGATCTTATTAAAGACACATCCGCCCTAGACAAACAACAAAAAACTTGCTATAATTGCAAACAACCTGGACACTTTGCCCGGGATTGTCCACTATATAGACAAGGACAGTCATCAAAGGCTAACCCACAACAACCCCAACATCAATCCCGAGCTCCTCCCACCACCGTTTGTCCTCGCTGTAAAAGAGGCAAACATTGGTCTTCGGAATGTTATTCAAAAACGGACATAAATGGCCAACTACTCCCCCCCAAAAAACAGGGAAACTTTTCACGGGGCCAGCCCATGGCCCCTTCCTTGGAACCGAACCAAGGGGCGATTCGGTTTGTTCCTCAAAAATCTGGACAAGTTCCCCTCACCCAGACGTTGGCTGCCCGAGCGTCTTATTAAACCTATAAATTCTATGAAATAATGAAAATTATCCAGGGCCCTTTTCCCTGAGATTGTATTTCTTTTCCTTTTCAGAAAAAGATGGAGATCCTCTTGGCATTGAAAAGACGACAAAGACAACAAGGACTATCCGTTGTGACCCTGATCCTGTCATCTTTGCTGGTTGTCAGCCAGGCTGAACCCCCTCCACACTTGCCTCAGAATTTAACCTGAAGCAGAACCAAAAGATGATTCTGGCTGCCCCTCCACTGGAGCGGCATGAGACAGAGACATGCCTACCCCCCTCTTTGATGGGAGGGTATGGGTACCGAGTTGAGTGTGACAGCAAAGCATGCACAAGGGAAAACCTTTATACATAAGGTAATCTCTGTTATTCCCTGTGAGTATACCTGAATTATGAAAGAGGTTGGTATCTAAACATTGTTTTTGGCTTCAGTATCTAAGATTATTCTTGGCTCTGCCTCTCCTCCCCAAAAGATACCAAGAGCCAGCAATGGTGGACACACATACATTGTCCACGGGAGGATTCAGGTCACTACTCCCTCACTCGGTTAATGCCCACCTCCTTAAAAAAAAAAAATAAAAAGGGAGGAGATGTTGGGAGCCAAGAAGTTTTCGCCATTAGAAGATGGCCGACATCCTGCTTCTCTTCCTGCTTAATGAGATAAAAGCCCGCGCCTAAAAACGAAAGCCCGCGCTTCCAACGAAAGCCCGCGCACGCAGCACCAATGATAATTTGCCAAATACTTCCCTTATTCTGGATCCCGCCCCCCTTTTCTCTGTACTGTATAAATACAGCTACTGCAGCAATAAAAGTTTGAGGCTTGATCAGGATTTTGTCTTGCCTCCATTCTTTCGCGTCTCCTGCCCCTTCTTCTCTTTTCAAACCCTACAGGTTCCTCCTCGGACTCACAAGGATTTGTCCTGCTGGTCGGGACTCCCGGGGACGCCCGGGGCCGAGCACAATAAAATGCAAATCTCACTTTACAACAGTCATCTCCAATCCCATTACTACTCCCAGGATACACAAGAGCTTTCCTGATAACTGAGAAAAAAAATCTTTTCTGAGTGGGTTCCAAAGCTGCCTCTTTGTTTTCCTGCAAAACTAGTTTCTTCATGGAAAACAACAACAACAACAAAAAAAGACAAAAAAAAAAACCCAAAAATGTTGTCTTGGTGGGTCTCTGGATCTGAACATAAAGTCCACACAAGAATGTAAGTTTATGAGGACAGATATTTTAGCTAATTCATAGTGCCAGTTACATACACATGAAACTGAGCTGGACCATGTGGGGCTCCTGGGCACGGAAGCCTTTCTGTCCCGTTTCTTGTAGGAAACAGACTTCGGCCTCCATGACCTTCCCTGGGTTCCAAGGGGCAGATTTGCTAATCCAGGAAAGAGGGGATGCCAGGACGGGGGAGGGGCAGCCAGGAAACAATAGTGCAGCCTTGGGGAGGGTCCTGGTTCCACCTCAAGTGATACACAAAACAATGTCTTTAAGCTCTTTAAGAAGTCAGCATTCTTCATACCAGAGAAACATCACCTGAGGCTACATTAGAGGAACCAGAGAAGCTCATCAGAAAGATTACCTAAAACCAGATTAGAGGAGTGCAGGTCCTGCACACACCCTAGTCTTATCAGCAACCCTGCCCTTGAACATTTGCTATAAAACTCCTCATTAAATCCTCCTGGGTTGGGACACAATTTTGAGCGGCCTGAGCCTGCTGTGGCCCCCTTTGCCTGGCAAAGCAATAAAGCTATTCTTTTCTACTTCACCCAAAACTCTGTCTCCGAGATGCAACTCAGCACCAGTGCACAGAGGCTGAGCTTTCGGCATCTCTTACACACACCCACACACCTTCCTTTACTTCAGTGTACTCTAGTTCCTTTACCTCCCTCATATCACAAAAGCAACTCTATCTCCCTTAATATAACCCTACTGTATACTTTTCTCACTATTTTCCTCATAAGCTCCAAGTTAGTAAGGGAAAGGAACATTGAAGTCAACCAAGTAATTTTTTTGTTATGCAAGCCTGCAAGAACATAAGCTTTCATACGTAGCTTTCAGCTGGCATCTAAGCAAGTCATTAGACCTTTCTTGTGCACTGTATGGTGTGACAGATGATATTAGCGTTCACCAAGATTTTGGGTTCTTCTCTACTTTCAAGCACATTCCCCTTCAAAGTTAGATATACAGATGTAATTTGTTTTGGTCAATGAACCATCATCAGAAGTGTCACTTCTGGGAAGAAGCATTTAAGAGTCAGTACACAATTCTCCATGCTCTTTCTTCCCAGATTCTAGAAATCATGAAAGCATGTGTTGATGAGGTCTGATGAGACTGAAGCAATCTAGCATACAGTGCCACTATATGGAGCACAGCTTCGTTTAGGAACTCACCTGGACCTGAAGCACTTTGAATGAGTGAGGAATACACTTTTGTTGTTAAACTGATAAAATTTTGGTGGTATTGTTACTCAGAATCTGGGTTCTCCCCTTGGTGGGTGTCAAACTAAAAGACACAACCAAGCCAAAGATGGGGAGAAGGAAGGATTACTTGCAGCAAGTAAGGGGAATACCAGGGATATGTCCCAAATTAGTGTCTCCCCGAACAGTAAAATAGCAGAAGTTTTAAGCTAAGGATACATGCATATTCATGAAGGCACTTGGGCAGTAGATAGAGGCCAAGCTATAGTTGATTGAAGTCAGGAGGGTCAGAAAAGATCAACATCATCCTTTAGGTTCTAGCTGATCTGGTGGTTGAGCACTTCAGGCTAATCTTTACCAATGAAACAGAGACAGGGAGTCTTTATAACAGATATGTTATCTTTGCTATTATTACTTCTCTTGCCTGATAACAGTGTTTTGTTCCTGCATTCTTTTGTCCCCTTAAGATCATTAATTACTGAGATCTGTTCAAGGAGAAGCATTGTGGCCAGGCTTAGATCACAAAATGGCTTAGGCCAAAAATGGCTTCTCTTATGTCAAGAAAGCCATGCCTGGTTCTCTTTCTCCAGGCACCCCCTACCCTATCTGGTTACAGTATTACTTCAGCATAACCCAGCTTATCCTGATTGATAAAGAAATTAGATACATAGAAAAAATAATGAAATCCTGCCATTCGCAATGATATGGATGAACTTATGATAAGTGAAATAAGCCAGACACAGAATGACAAATACTGTGTGATCTCATTTATATGTGGAATCTATGGCCAAAATCATAGAATCTAAGAGGATAATGTTGGTTGCCAGAGGCTAGTGGGGAGGGTGAAATAGGGAGATATTGGTCAAAAGGTACAAAGTTTCAGTTGTACAAGATGAATAAGTTTTGGAGATCTAATGTACAGCATGGTGGCCATAGTTAATAATAATGTATAGCTGAAATATTCTAAGAGGGTATATCTTAAGTGCTCCCACCACAAAAATAAGAAGAAAGAAAGAAAATGTTAACTATATGGGTTGAGAGATATGTTAATTACCTTGATTGTGGTGATTATTTCACAACATATACACCTATCAAAACATCAAGCTGTATGCATTAAATATATACAAATTTTACTTGTCAGTTATACTTCAAGAAAACTGAAAAAAAAATTGGATACTTAGAAGTAGGATGTTATAAAAGCATAAACTAGGTGGCATTGACTCAATGGTTCAAAGGGATACAACCGGGAAACTACTATTACAGTCTGTAAAAATTGTTGTCTAGATTATGGGAGTAGAACTCTTATGCTGTGATAATTGGCAAAGCAGATCATGTACCTAACTCACTTGCACCTCTAGAGAAGGATGTTGGAAAATTGGAAGAAGTTACAAGAAAGAGTTGAGCTCAGGAAAATTTGGTCATTTTTAAACCTGATATGAAAAGGATTAGAGAGTTCAGAAATTCAGATCGTTTTACAGTCAAATAAATAAAAGACAACTAGTTCTCTATTTAAAATTCAAATTTAAAAAGATAAGATTGAGAAAACCTTTGAAGAATAACCATTCAGTAAATTCCTTCTGTAAAGTAAACTTCCTCGAGTCAAATCGATTATCAGTATGGGTACCCATTAAATCTCTTCAGTTGTATGAAACGACTCAGAATAAGGGTATGCTTTTTTTCACTAAAGCACTAGGCTCAAGGTTCCAGCCTTTAGGTCAAGATAGAGAATTAAGGGAAAAGAAAGCAAAGAAATATATGAGTTCTGTGAATTACATCTTGAAAATAACTGTGGCTTCTTAGAACATGTTGTTGACTGCAATCAAATGGTTGAGAATCACTGATATAAAGTGAGAAATTCTATTTTTAAAAAAAATTTTATTGACGTATAGTTGATTTATAATATTGTATTCATTTCAGGGGTACAACATTGTGATTCAGTATTTTTATAGATTATACTCCATTTAAAGTTATAAAATATTGGCTATATTCCCTGAGCTCTACAATACATACTTGTAGTTTATTTAGTTTATACATTGTAGCTTGTATCTCTTAATCCCCTACCCTTTTTTACACTCCCCCCTTCCTTTCCCCCACTGGTAACCACTAGTTTGTTCTCTATATCTGTGACTTTGTTTCTGTTTTGTTATATACATTCGTTTTAATTTTTAGATTCTATGTATATGTGCTTTCATACAATATTTGTCTTTCTCTGTCTGACTTATTTCACTAAGCATAATACCCTCCAGGTCCATCCATATTGTTCCAACTGGCAGAATTTCATTCCTTTTTATGGCTGAGTAATAATTCATTGTATATATATACCACATCTTTATCCATTCATCTGTTGATGGACATTTAGGTTGCTTCCATGACCTTGACTACTATATTGTAAATACAGTGCTGCTATGAACATTGGGGTGTGTGTATCTTTTCAAGTTAGTGTTTTTGTCTTCTTCAGATATATACCCAGGAGTGGAATTTCTGGATCATATGGTAGTTCCATTTTAAGTTTTTTGAAGAACCTCCATATTGTTTTCCATACTGGCTACACCAATTTACATTCCCACCAACAGTTGTACCAGGGCTCCCTTTTCTCCACATTCTTATCAATATTTGAGATTTGTAGACTTTTTGATAACAGCCATTCTGACAGATGTGAGGTAATATCTCATTGTGGTTTTGATTTGCATTTTTCTGATCGTTAGCGATGCTGAGCATATTTCCATGTGCCTATTGACCATCTGTATATATTCTTCAGAACAATGTCTATTCAGGTCTTCTGCCCATTTTTTAATTGGGTTGTTTGTTTTTTTGATGTTGTGTTGTATGAGCTGTTTATATATTTTGTATATTAACCCCTTATCAGTCACATCATTTGTAAATATTTTCTACCATTCAGTAGGCTGTCTTTTCATTTTCTCAATGGTTTCCTTTGCTGTGCAAAAGCTTTTAAGTTTAATTAGGTCCCATTTGTTTATTTTTGTTTTTGTTTCCTTTGCCTTAAGAGACAGATCAAAAAAAATATTGTTACAGTTTATGTCAAAGAATGTTCTGCCTATGTTTTCTTCTGGGAGTTTTATGGTTTCTGGTCTCACATTTAGGCCTTTAATTCATTTTGAGTTTATTTTTGTATATGGTGTGAGAAAATATTCTAATTTCATTCTCTTACATGTAGCTGTAAAGTGACTAATTTTAGAGTTTTGTGGTCTTTTTCCTATTTGTTTTGTTGTATTGTGGTGCTACTATATATATATATATATATATATATATATATATATATATATATATATATATATATATATATATTTTTTGCGGTATGCAGGCCTCTCACTGTTGTGGCCTCTCCTGTTGTGGAGCACAGGCTCCGGACGCGCAGGCTCAGCGGCCGTGGCTCATGGGCCCAGCCGCTCCGCGGCATGTGGGATCTTCCTGGATTGGGGTACGAACCTGTGTCCCTTACATCAGCAGGCGGACTCTCAACTGCTGCACCACCAGGGAAGCCCCACAATATATTTTTTTAATACTTAAAATATTCTCAGTATTGGACTTCTAATTTTACTTCCTTTTTTCTTAGTATTTTAGACTTATTTTTGGTTTGATATTTTAACTTTTGTGTTTTGAAATAGCCATCATTTAAAAAGTGCTTACTGCTGTTTTCAGTTCTTAATGCTTTAGTGCTTTAGAATTTTTAAAGTTCTCTGAATTCTTTTTTTTTTTTTTTTTTTGCAGTACGCGGGCCTCTCACTGTTGTGGCCTCTCCCGTTGCGGAGAACAGGCTCCAGACGCGCAGGCTCAGCGGCCACGGCCCATAGGCCCAGCCGCTCTGTGACATGCAGGATCTTCCTGGACCGGGGCACGAACCTGTGTCCCCTGCATCGGCAGGCAGACTCTCTACTGCACCACCAGGGAAGCTCTCTGAATTCTTTTAAGTTTTCATTAGTTGCTATATTCTAGATGTTCGAATTTTTTCAGGTTGATTTTATTGCATAAACTGGTATTATTTCCTGATCAAACCTCTGATAATATTGTTTTGAATCATTTAATAACTGTTTACAATGTTAAGCATTTTAAAACATAAGGTTTAGATCTTTTTAAACTACATGTTGCCATTAACTTCCATTGAGTATAGATACAGCTGAGTCAGAAAAAAAAAACAACTGAATATCTATCAAAACAATTATCATCTAACCACAAACAACCCAACTGTAATAAATGTATTAGTTCTATCATTCTTCATGAAACAGTAAAGAATTTCCTGCATTATTTTTTTTTAAAAATTGGATGGTTTAAATATGGTAAAATTTAATTCCCAGAAGAAGAAAGAAAACCAACAAACAAGACTACATTTCAACTAACAAACTTTACCCACCATGCTTACATATTTAGTTCTAAATATTGAGGGGATTTTGACGAAACGCTTTCATTTGAAAGCTAGAACTTTTCAAACAAAATGAAATGCTAAATTTAATTAACTAATAGATAATTTTCTCTCAACAGTGCAGAATATTCCTTTATCTGGCTAAAATTGATAAAAACAACATGATTCATATTAACGATATCAGTGGTACTAAAGGTTCAGATACTTTTATCTCTCTTGACACCCAGCCCCAGTCCCCCAGTAAAATATTTCAAGGAATTTTAAATGCAGAAAACTTATTTCTCCTGAGTGGACTAATAAGATGTATTTATAGTCTCAGGCTATCTGTCTTTCTATCTATCTATCTATCATCAAAAAATATAGCAAAAAATCCTGTTCTAATAATCAGCCCAAGATCTATTTAGAAACTCAAGTGATAGGCCCAGAGGTTCAGAAAAACAAAACAAAAAAACACAATTAATCCTCATTTAGTGCTTATTGTGGCAGTTTAAAAATAAATGCCAATTTTTAAACACTCCTCCCATTTAGATTTAGGGCATAATTCCCCTTCCCTTGAATACTGAGGTGGCTTGACTAATAGAACTTGGCAGAGGTAAAATTCTGGGACTTTTGAGATTAGGCCATAAGATGTCTTGCAGCTTCCACCTAGGTCTCTGGGGGCATTTACTCTTGAAGTCTTGTGCTACCATGTAAGAAATCTGTTTATCTGTGGCTGCTTTACTGGAGAGATCATGTGAAAAAACCCTGGTACTAGAGGAGAGGCAGTCCCAGAAGCACTCAATCTTCTAATCATTATTGCCAAGGCACCAGGCAAGTGCATGAATCTTAGACCCTCTAGGCCTTCCCAGCCATCAGCTGAATGCCACAGAGTGACCCAAGTTGACACCATGTGGGGCAGATGAATCACTCAGCCAAGTATTGCTGGAATTCCTAATACACACAAAAGAAATGAGCTATAACAAAGGATTATTCTTTTTAGCCACCAAATTTTGAGGTAGTTTGCATCAGAAACTGTGCAGAGCCTGATTTATAGCGCTTGCAAGCTAACTAGCTGACTTGGGTCAGAGACAAAGGGCCTTATTACTTATTCACAGCAAAAGGAGTCATGAGAGCTTCATTTTGGTTTGTATGGTATCCTTATGCTATCCATGTCCCACTGGGGCAACCCAAAGGGCCCATGATGGATGCCTATACATGCAGTGGGTTATGTTACAGGAGAGTAACATTAAGCTTAGATAATTCAACACTTTTATAGAAAGCAGAAGCAAACCTGCTCTTTGTCTGGAAGGAGATATTACCACACCCTTCAGAGGTTGTTTCTGCAAATACAACCTTGAGAAACTGTCCAGGTAAAAAGTGATCAGGACCTTGCATTTTCAGCATATACCCAATGAGAATGTGCAGAGGTGCATAGAAGCCATGGTGGATTTTTTCTCCCAGCACAGTGTTACACAACAACATACTTCATTTCCTATAGGACATTTATCACTATATAACAAGAGCATACCCTGGTCCCTGGGTACTGAGAAATAAAAATTACAGTTGTTTTTGTGGAATCTCATGGGTAAAAGAAATACAGTATGATAGAGATTTGCTATCGCTTTGCAAAATTTCTGGTCTCAAGTTTAAAAACAAAACACCTCTCTTTCAGAGTGGTCTTCATTTCCAATTCCCCTTTCCTCCCATTAACACTTAATTCTAAAAAGCAGGACTTTTTAATATTGTGTCTTAGTTTCATGACGGGATTAATGGAGTACATGAATATCCTCAAATTGTGTAAAAAGTGTTGTATATGTCCATTTATACACATCTTTCTCTAGAGAGATGAGACATAGCTATTGTCAGATTTTCAAAGAAATATGTGACTTAAGCAAGGTTAAGAATAGTGAAGATATGGGGGAAATTCACTATATTAACATTAACCAACTTAGAGGTTTACCTTTTAAGCCCTAAAAATGCTTCACCAGCCATCATTGGCAAGCTAATCTTTAACCACTGACTATTTGTAAATGGCTTGGTGTTGTACTGTGTGAGACAGTAACTTTGGTGACTCTGGAAAATTACTTTCCCATGGTTCAGGGTGTGTTATGTGGAAATTTTATTGGCAGAATTGGAGTAGGTACATTAGGACTGTGAAGAATCTAACCTGCACAAATGACATTAATCCTTTTTCTGATGAGACTAAGCCAGCACAAGCACACAGATTACCTGGTTTAGATTTCTCAAATTATTGTTCCTCCATTAACTATAGAGTCTCCACAGAACTGGATAAAATAGGCTTTGGAACATAAACCTTATTCACAAGAAGTCAAAAATCCCAGAGTACATCTGGTTCCTTCTGACATTATACCTAAGTTAATAGCACTGAACTTCACGATAGGAATAAAAACTCAGATGTCAGTATAAATCCCATGTTATCCTCCTCCCCTATGTAACTGGTATACCTATACAGCATAAATCTCCTGTCAACATTTGTAGGTTTTATTGCCTCCTTAGTAAATGAAAGAGTATACTGTATATTTAAAAGCCATTATATTTTGATTATGCTAATTCCAGATAGATTAAAACTAATTACTTTTTTAAAAACTTAGTTGAGATACTCAGGGGTTGTTTGGGGGACAAAATTCATTTCTTAGTTTTCAAAGTCTTCTGTTAAACTGAACTCATTTATTTTATTTCAAATTTAAAGCAAGTCATTTTGGTTACAGCAGAGATTCAAAGCAGCTTAATTCATTAAATTAAAATATAGCACTAGTTAAATGACTCCAAACAATTATTTTTTTAAAGATACAATTAATTTTGATGATAGCCATTCTGACAGGTATGAGGTTGTATCTCATTGTGGTTTTGATTTGCATTTTTCTGATGATTAACCACGTTGAGCATCTTTTCATGTGCCTGTTGGCTATCTGTATTTCCTCTTTGGAAAAATGTCTACACAGGTCTTCTGCCCTTTGTTAAAATCTGGTTGTTTGTTTTTTTTGATGTTGAGTTGTATGAGCTATTTATATGTGTTGGATATTAACCCCTTATCAGTCATAACATTTGCAAATATTTTCTCCCATTCAGTAAGTTGACTTTTCCTTTTGTCAATGGTTTCCTTTGCTGTGTAAAAGCTTTTAAGTTTAATTAGGTCTCATTTGTTTATTTTTGCTTTTATTTCATAGGTTTTAGAAGACGGATCCAAAAAAATAATACTACGATTTATGTCAGACTGTTCTGCCTAGGTTTTCCTCTGGGAGTTTTATAGTATATGGTCTTACATTTAGGTCTTTAATCCATTTTGAGTTTATTTTTGTATATGGTGTTAGAGAATGTTCTAATTTCATTCTTTTACATGTAGCTGTCCAGTTTTCCCAGTACCACCTACTGAAGAGATGCTTTTCTCTGTTGAATATTCTTGCCTCCTTTGTCAGAGATTAACTGACCATAAGTGCATGGATTTATTTCTGGGCTCTCTATTCTGTTCCATTGATCCATATATCATTATCAAAAAAGTAAAAAGATATCCACACAGTAGGAAAAAATTTTGAAAATTGTATATATGTTAAGGGACTAGTATCCTGAATTTATAAAGAACTCATAACTTATACCAAAATGATAAACAACCCAATAAATAAATGTACAAAGGACTTGAATAGATATTTTTCCAAGAAGACATACAGATTACCAGTAAGCACATGAAAAAAATGCGCAAGATCATTAGTCACCAAGAAAATGCAAATCAAACCCAAAAAAGGTACTACTTTATACCCAGTTGAATGACTATAATAATCATAAAAAAAGAAAAATAACAAGTGTTGGCACAGATGTGGAGAAATTGGTACCCTTGTAAATTCCTAGTAAGAATGCAAAACGGTTCACCTGATACAAAAACATGTTTGGTGGTTCCTCAAAAAGTTAAACATAAAATTACCATCTGACCTTGAAATTCCAATTCTAGGTATATGTCCAAAAGAACTGAAAACAGGTATTCAATCAAATATATGTACATGAATGTTCATAGTAGCATTATTCACAATAGCCAAATGTTGTAATTGCTCAAGGGTCCATCAAGGAATGAATGGATAAACCAATTGTATATAGATACTATGGAATATTATTCAGCCATAAAATATGGATGAAGTACTGATACACAGTACAACATAGATGAACCACCAAACCGTTATGCTAAGAGTAAGAAGCCAGATACACTATGTCACATATTGTATGATCCCATTTATATAGATATCCAGATTAGACAAATCCATATATATCCAGATTTGTGGTTGCCAGAGACCACAAGGAAGGGGAATGGGGAGAAAGTATTTAATGGCTAAGGAATTTTACTTAGAAGTGATAAAATCGATGTGGTGGTTGTATAAAATGTCACTGAATTTTTCACTTTAAAATGGTTATTTTTATGTTATGTGAATTTTACTTCAATAAATTATTTAAAAAATAATGGTCCAAAATATTTTTTTCAAATTTGATACAAAACATGCAGAAACCTTAGGGAACCCTTACAAGAGTAAATAGAATGAAAACTACCATATGTAAACCAAAGTGAAACTGTTAAATTCCAAAGGTAAATATAAAACCTTGAAAGCAGTCAGAGGAAAAAATTTACTTTGTGTACAGTGGAAAAACAATAAAAAGCACAGCTGACATCACCAGAAGCAATGGAAGTCAAGAAAAAAAAGAGAAAACATCTTTGGATTGATGAAACATCAACAAAACTTTAAGCATTCCATAAGCAGTAAAAATATTCTTCAGAAATATAGGTGAAAGAAAGAACATTTCAGATAAATTGAGAGAATTTTCTACCAGCATCTGACACTGTAATACTAAATGATAGTCATAAGATTAAAGGGAATGATGCCCGATGGAAACTGAAAATCAACCAGGAAAAAATAGCAATGTGTAATGAAAGACTACTTGCTTTTTATTTTTTGTAATGTAATCTCCTTAAAATACATTTGACTTAAAAAAAATCAATGACGTAGAAAGACATTTGTAACACAGAAGTAAACAATAGCATGAAATATGGATGGTGAATCAGTTATTATTTTCGTGAAGTGGGAAATGGGGCATCAGAAGTTGACATGAGAAGTAAGAAGTATAAAGTGCAAAGTACAAAGTATGAAGTAGGACATATGAACAGTCCTGAGAGAAGCTTGAAGTGTTAAGTGGTATAATATTGAATTGGTGTTTTAACTATTATTCTTAGAGCTGTATAGGTACATTTTATAAATGTTTGTATGTACGATTCATAATTGAAAAAATGTCTAGCCTAGCTTAAAACTTCAGTCTCATTACAAGCTCCAGTAAAGTCTCTGCATATAGCTCCAAGGCCAGGAATTGAGAAGAGAGCAAACTTTGCTAATAACCTACATCCTCTTTCTTAGTTCTTGATCCTCCTATGCTATCGGTTACAAGGAGAAAAGGTGGGGAAAAATAGAAAGTATCTCTTTAATTAACTGATAGCATTTTGAAGACTTCTTGGTTACTGTTGCTGATTTTCTGGCTGACAATTTCTCTGCCCTCTGTGTGACAGGCACCCAAATGCTGACTTTTCCATTGTGTGCACATATGAGTATTTTTGAGGACACCTAGGACTTTCCCACAGCACAATTCCCATCCTTTTCATCCCCTACCAAATTCTTCAGCCAGTAGTCCACTCAGAGAACACATAACCAGCTACTTCCCTCAGTAACCACTTAAATTGTAGATACTCAGGTGTTGTTCCTTTGTTGAGCTGTAGAAGTATAGGCTGCTCCACTGGCATCTCTTCAAGTCCTTCCTTCTTTCCACAAGTCTCTCTCTCTCTTTTTATTTTTATTTGTTTATTTGTTTTCTGATCAAGTTGGTATAAGGGACATAACAGCAAGCCTGCTGTCAAAGAAAGTATCTAGCCAGGGGATAAAATGCCTCTCTATTCTTCTGGCATGCACTCCAAATTTTATGAATGATTTTCCTAGAATGTCACAGAATTTAATTTCAAGAAGAAAATAGCACCCCTTCCCCACTATCATAAGGAGGCAGAGGAATAACTTGGATAGCATCTATATTCCCTGGTACTCGCCTTATATTCTGGGGTGTAGTAAGGTGGTGGTTGATTATAGCATGGGTAAGTTAGAATACCTGCAATGTGACATCTGGACCCAATTTTGGGCAGCTTGATGGAGGCTCTTTTTAGAAAAAGATAGTATCTTATTTTTTTAAGCATTTTTAGTGGCTTCTAGTGGACAACCCCAGGGCAATAAGAAAAGTCCTGTTATATTAGACTCCCACATTTATTGTGTGTCCTCTGGCAAGTCTCCTATATCCGCCCAACCTTACTTTTTGTACCATTACATTGAAAAGAATAATGTATCTACCCTTTCAGAGTTTTTTTTTAATTAAATAAGTATGGATGTAAAGGGCTTATATAGACTAAATGCTCAAGAAAATTTAAGAGAGTACTTTTAAATGTTTATTTGGGGAAAACCCCTAATTTCAGTAGAAATTAAACAAATACGATGATTGTAACATTTCACGACTTTTGGGAAAAAATCCTTTACAGAATGTAAACCTTATTACATATGCTAAAGTCAAAATAAATTATATCATTAGTAAGAATAATATATGAATCAATGCATTGGTCATAGAACTATAATTATCTTTCAGTGAAACACAGTTCCTTAATTTTAACTTTGGTTTTAAATTTGGTTATTTTGTGCATTTGATTAAAAAAGAGATTATTCTTTGTTCAATTTTTAAACCTAAGTACTTCCATTCCTTTGCATTATTTTTTCTTCTTCAAATCAGCAGGCTACTTAACTGGATTTTTCACTTTGGAATTAGGCACTGAGATGATTCATTATGATATATATTTGATACAAAAGTAGGCATCATAGGCTATTTTTGACGATAGTATGTTTCATAATTGGGAATTAGCTTGAGACTTGTGAAAATTAAAGGAGCTTATTCCTATAAAGCACTTAGCAAGGTGCCTGTCATATAGTGAAGTCTCCATAAATGCCGGCTACTATTATAATGATTATGAAGCTTTCTACACAGGCTTTTAACTATTATCATCATGCCAAATTAACCTATAATAATAGAATGCTAATAGGAGAAAAGTGGAGTTGCACAATGATAATTGAAAACTATATTTATTCACATGACTTCTCATTTTTAAAAGCACATTTTTCATGTTATTAAAATAATGTTGAATAGGGGAGATGGAAAATACAGTAATTCTTATCCAGATGACTGTCTGGAAACATTAGTTTCATAGCTTATCAGATATCAAAGGGCATTGATAAACCTTTATTTTATGGCATGGTGATAATTTATTTTAAAGTTTGCTAAATTGAGGAAATATGAAAATGATGGACATGTGCCATAAAAGTTTAAAATAAAAAATGTATATTTGCCTTTTTTTACATAGGGCCTTTGCTTAGAGTATACAAAATCAAGTTTGTGTTCAACATTATCTTTCTGATATAAACTATATCAGATAGTTCATTTTTTATAATTTGTTTGTGTTTCCTTAAAGTGGATAGGAAACGAAGAAAATGGGCAAGAAATCTGAGTTTAGAAATCTGAAAATATTAATTTTCCCTATATTTGCAGTCTCATCCACACCAAATTCATGAGCAATGTTTAGAGAAACACTTTTAATAATATTTTCCAAAGCAGTGAAGTTACTTTTCATAGAAAAAACAACCTTCTTTTTACATTTATATTTCATCACTTTACATAGTATTTCCTTAAATTACTTAATATATTAACATGTTCAAGTGGCATAAATAAGTTTTGGAACAAACTCAGCAGATTCTTGGTAAGCATAGAATTTGAATAGTGGAAGGACAAGCATGTGAAGGTACTAAAAATGCAGTCAACTAGCAGTGAGCATTTAACCTGCCCTGGGCATCAATTAGAATGCTTTATAGAGGAAAGCAAGTCATTTTGACAAGTCAGTTAGTTAACTGGTAGTCTGGCAAGGGTGCTTCTTTGTTTTGTATTCTAATAAGATGACATTTTAAACTGCTATAACTGAGACAACTTATCCATTTAGTCACCATTTCTAGGTAGCATAGATTTTTATCAGTGAGTTTAGAATTATACAATTTAGTTTCATTTTGGGGGGAATTAAAAAAATAACTAAATCCCTTTGAACTAAATAAATGTGAGTTCCAAAGAACCACTCAGATATTATTTTCCTTAACCTTTTGTTAAAGATTCCCCCCCAAAGATAAGTAATTTAAAATGTCCGTAGGACATAATTTCAAACTATTAAAATCATAGATTTGTTCCTCAGAATGTGTTACGTATTTGGGAGATGGGCATGGTCAGGAGCATTGTCCCTTGGTGTCTTCCAGCAGCATTATCTAACCCTAAATGTATATGAAGCCCTTCCTCATATACTGTGATTCAGAACTCCAGATGTCCGAGTTCCATCAAAGAAGAAATATGCATTTATTTTTCTCATTCTCCTTTTGTTTTGGGGTGATTTTCAAGATGGTTAAACTAGAAAATTCCATTTTTACTCCACCATTTTTTAAAACCAGATTTCTCAATCAAATCTTTGCAAGAAGAGTTAAATTTAGAGAAATTTCCTTCTCACACACGAAGCTTTCATACTTTTTTTGGAAATTAAATTTTCATACTTGATGCATATTATTTCAAAGGTCACTGGCATAATGATTTATTTAAGTATCCCAAGCCTCCAGTAAATAGCAAGGTATGAGAATAACTACTTCTTGGTGAAAATACAAATGATAGACTACCTTAGTATTTTGTTTTGTTTTGGAATAACTTATGATTTATAACTCTGTTTTTATTACAAATTTCCACATTTTCTTTTGGTGTTATTTTTCTTAATTCTGAAAACTTCTTTCATAATTTCTATAGCAATGCAAGTCTGTTAGTGACAAATTCTTTAACTTTTCTTTGATCTAAAAATGTGTGTTTTGCCTTTATTAATGAAGGCTGGATATCAGATTTTTTTTTCAGCACTTAAAAACGTTTTTCTAATACCTACTGACCTCCATTGTTTCCTTTATAACATTGCTGTTCATTAAATAATTTTCTCCTGATTTAATGCATTATTTTTTCATGTTTTCTCTTTTTCTTTGGTCTTAATTTCTCCTCTATTCTCTTTTGTCTTTTTTTGGAACTCAAATTACACAATGTTAGATATCTGCTAATTAAAAAAAAGTTTTTTCTTTTTTCAGATAGGATTTCTATTGATCTATCTTCAAATTTCCTAACTTTTCCCCCCATTCTGCTGTTAAGCTTATTCAGTCATTTATTTTATTTTAAAATATTGCATTTTTAACACTAGAAATTCCCTTTTGTTAATTTTTATAAATTTTATTTTCCTGCTGAGATTTCTTTTCATTCAAAACAGACATATTTTCTTTACATCCCTGATCATAGTTACAAAACCTGTGTTATAAAATCTTGGCATTTAAAGTAATAAAACAGTTATAAAATCTTGATGTTGTTTTCAATTGATTGTCTTTTCTTTTAAAACCTGTCATTTTCTCAATTTTTCATATTTTGGAATGTACATTGAAGCTGTAACTCGTATCTTGTGGAGACTCTTTATTTCATTTCAAAAATTGTTTTCTAAAGAGTATTATTATTTTTTAAAAACAGGTAGTTAATGTGGTTGAACTCATAGTGCGAACAATGTCTCCTCTGTGGTGGATGAGAGCTCAGATAGCAATTCAGCTCTTTTCCCTTAGCTTGCCTCTTCACAGTCTGTCTCACTTATGTTTAGTTTAGGGGTCAGCCAGAAACTTGGTCACAGACTATTCATAGTATCTGGGCATCTCCTTCCCCAGCTCTGTTCTTTCTGCCAGTTTTCTCCTGACTTTTTAGTGGCAGTGGTTGCCCAGAACTCTTTCCTCTGGTTTTTCAAGCCAGTTAGACTACAGACTTTCTATCAGAGTATTATCCACAAAGCTGGCACAGTCTAAGGCATGCCCTCAGGTTAAAAGTCATTAAAAGAAAATGGACTCTTACCTGGACCTTAACTTTCTTTCAACTGTGAAATCTATTCTGGATGCTACTTGTGTTTGGTCAGAATCCAATGCCTTAAATATTAAAAAAATATATTTTGTCCAGAGTAGTGATAACTATACAATGGTTGCTCTGATAAGGGATATTTGACCATTACTGCAAGCTGAACCCATCCTCCCTTATATGTATCCATATGTCTGCACATGAGAAGACAAAATAGTCCCATAAATAGTCAAGAATACCAAGTTGAGTTGCTCTGTAGGTTTGGCTTCTGAAGAAAAATAGAGAAGGTAGTTTGATTAAAATAGTTGCTTGCAATTTATCTCCAGGTAGAAAATTAAGGAAAGAGAGAATCATACGATGTCTTCAAAATAAATGAGAGAAAGCAAACTATATTTGTAGAAAAACAGGTGTGAAAACAGATATGATAATTTTCTAGATTAGTAACAACATATTGCCAAATATGTTTTTTAACATCTTTATTGGAGTATAATTGCTTTACAATGTTGTGTTAATTTCTGCTGTATAACAAAGTGAATCAGCTATATGTATACATATATCCCCATGTACCCTCCCTCTTGCATCACCTTCCCACCCTCTTTATCTCACCCTTCTAGGTGGTCATAAAGCACCGAGTTGATCTTCCTGTGCTATGTAGCTTCTTCCCACTAGCTAGCTATTTTACATTTGGTAGTGTATATATGTCAATGCCACTCTCTCACTTTGTCTCAGCTTATCCTTCTCATTCCCCATGTCCACAAGTCCATTTTCTACATATGAGTCTTTATTCCTGTCCTGCCCCTAGGTTCATCAGAACCAATTTTTTTTAGGTTCCATATATATGTGTTAACATACAGTATTTGTTTTTCTCTTTCTGACTTACTTCACTTTGTATGACACCATCCACCTCACTACAAATAATTTCATTTCTTTTTATGGCTGAGTAATATTCCATTGTATATATGTGCCACATCTTCTTTATCCATTCATCTGTCAATGGACACTTAGGTTGCTTCCATGTCCTGGCTATTGTAAATAGTGCTACAATGAAAATTGTGGTACATGTCTCTCTTTGAATTATGGTTTTCTCAGGGTATATGCATAGTAGTAGGATTACTGGGTCATATGGTAGTTCTAGTTTTAGTTTTTTAAGGAACCTCCATACTGTTCCCCATAGTGGCTGAATCAACTTCAAGAGGGTTCCCTTTTCTCCAAACCCTCTCCAGCATTTATTGTTTGTAGATTTTTTGATGATGGCCATTCTGACCAGTGTGAGGTGATAGATACCTCATTGTAGTTTTGATTTGCATTTCTATAACGATTAGCGATGTTGAGCATCCTTTCATGTGTTTGTTGGCAATCTGTATATCTTCTTTGGAGAAATGTCTATTTAGGTCTTCTGCCCATTTTTGGATTGGGTTGTTTGTTATTTTGATATTGAGATGCATGAGCTGCTTGTATATTTTGGAGATTAATCCTTTGTCCGTTGCTTCATTTGCAAGTACTTTCTTCCATTCTGAGAGTTGTCTTTTTGCCTTGTTTATGGTTTCCTCTGCTGTGCAAAGCTTTATTTCATTAGGTCCCATTTGTTTGTTTTTGTTTTTATTTCCATTTCTCTAGGAGATGGGTGAAAAACAGATCTTGTTGTGATTTATGTCATAGAGTGTTCTGCCTATGTTTTCCCCTAAGAGTTTTATGGTGTCTGGCCTTACATTTAGGTCTTTAATCCATTTTGAGTTTATTTTTGTGTATGGTGCTAGGGAGTACTCTAATTTCATTCTTTTCCATGTAGCTGTTCAGTTTTTCCAGCACCACTTATTGAAGAGGTTGTCTTTTCTCTATTGTATATTCTTGCCTCCTTTATCAAAGATAAGGTGACCATATGTGCATGGGTTTATCTCTGGGCTTTCTATCCTGTTCCATTGATCTATATTTCTGTTTTTGTGCCAGTACCATACTGTCTTGATTACCGTAGCTTTGTAATATAGTCTGAAGACCGGGAGCCTGATTCCTCCAGCTGTGTTTTTCTTTCTCAAGATTGCTTTGGCTATTCCAGGTGGTTTGTGTTTCCATACAAATTGTGGAATTTTTTGTTCTCGTTCCGTGAAAAATGCCCTTGGTAATTTGATAGGGATTGCACTGAATCTGTAGATTGCTGTGGGTAGTATAGTTATTTTCACAATGTTGATTCTTCCAGTCCAGGAGCATGGTATATCTCTCCATCTGTTTGTGTTGTCTTTAATTTCTTTCATCAGTGTCTTATAGTTTTCTACATACAGGTCTTTTGTCTCCTTAGGTAGTTTATTCCTAGGTATTTTATTCTTTTTGTTGCAATGACATATGGGAGTTTCCTTAATTTCTCTTTCAGATTTTTCATCATTAGTGTTTAGGAATGCAAGAGATTTCTGTGCATTAATTTTGTATCCTGCTACTTTACCAAATTCATTGATTAGCTCTAGTAGTTTCCTGGTAGTATCTTTAGGATTCTCTCTATATAGTATCATGTCATTGGCAAACAGTGACAGTTTTTTATCTTCTTTTCCAGTTTGGATCCCTTTTATTTCTTTTTTTTCTCTGATTGCCATGGCTAAAACTTCCAAAACTATGTTGAATAATAGTCGTGAGAGTGGACAACCTTGTCGTGTTCTTCATGTTAGAGGAAATAGTTTCAGTTGTTCATCATTGAGAACAGCGTTGGCTGTGAGTTTGTCATATATGGCTTTTATTATGTTGAGGTAGGTTCCCTCTATGCCTACTTTCTAGAGAGTTTTTATCATAAATGTGTGTTGATTTCTGTCAAAACCTTTTTCTGCATCTATTGAGGTTATCATATGGTTTTTATCCTTCAGTTTGTTAATATGGTATATCACATTGATTGATTGGCATATATTGAAGAATCCTTGCATTCCTGGGATAAACCCCAGTTGATCACGGTGTATGATCCTTTTAATGTGCTGTTGGATTCTGTTTGCCAGTATACTGTTGAGGATTTTTGCATATGTGTTCATCAGTGATATTGGCCTGTAGTTTTCTTTTTTTGTGACCTCTTTGTCTGGTTTTGGTATCAGGGTGATGGTGACCTTGTAGAATGAGTTTAGGAGTGTTCCTCCCTCTGCTATATTTTGGTATCAGGGTGATGGTGACCTTGTAGAATGAGTTTAGGAGTGTTCCTCCCTCTGCTATATTTTGGAAGAGTTTGAGAAGGATAGGTGTTAGCTCTTCTCTAAATGTTTGACAGAATTCACCTGTGAAGCCATTTGTTTCTGGGCTTTTGTTTGTTGGAAGATTTTTAATCACAGTTTCAATTTCAGGGCTTATGATTGGTCTGTTTACGTTTTCTATTTCTTCCTGGTTCATTCTTAGAAAGTTGTGGTTTTCTAAGAATTTGCCCATTTCTTCCAGGTTGACCATTTTATTGGCATATAGTTGCTTGTAGTAATCTCTCATGACCCTTTGTATTTCTGTAGTATCAGTTGTTACTTCTCCTTTTTCATTTCTAATTCTGTTGATTTGAGTCTTCTCCCTTTTTTTCTTGATGAGTCTGGCTAATGGTTTATCAATTTTCTTTATCTTCTCAAAGAACCAGCTTTTAGTTTTATTGATTTTTGCTATTGTTTTCTTCATTTCTTTTTCATTTATTTCTGATCTGATCTTTATGATTTATTTCCTTCTGCTAACTTTGGGGGGTTTTTTGTTCTTCTTTCTCTAATTGCTTTAGGTGTAAGGTTATGTTGTTTACTGGAAATACAAGCTTTAAATGACACATTAGACAAGATGGACTTAATTGATGTTTATAGGACATTCCATCCAAAAACAACAGAAGACACTTTCTTCTCAAGTGCTTATGGAACATTCTCCAGAATAGATCATATCTTGGGTCACAAATCAAGCCTTGGTAAATTTAAGAAAACTGAAATCTTATCAAGTATCTTTTCTGACTACTACGCTATGAAGCTAAATATCAGTTACAGGGGAAAAAACTTAAAAAATACAAACTCATGGAGGCTAAACTATACATTACTAAATAACAAAGATATCACTGAAGAAATCAAAGAGGAAAACAAAAAAATCTAGAAACATATTTCAAAGAAAACACGACCTCCGAAAACCTAAGGGATGCAGAAAAGCAGTTCTAAGAGGGAAGTTTATAGCAGTACAATCCTACCTCAAGAAACAAGAAAAATCTCAAATAAACAGCCAGATATGTTTTGATATCCATGGACAATTCCAAAGGCATATAATTTAGTGAACAAATGTTAAATTATACATACATATGTACATATCTGTATGTATGTATGGGGGGAAGGGAAGGAGGGAGGGAGGGAGGGAGGGAGAGAGAGAGAGAATGATAAGGCACATTCACAACCCCAATTTAATTTAAAATGCATAGAAAACTCTAATCACAAGTTACCTGCTTCTAATCTTTGAGAATATCCTACCACATCTTGATTAGAGAAACATACTTCAGTCTTAAAAAGTAAGAATTTTTAAAATGAGCTTTGCTCTATATGGATCACTAGGTAAGTGAAAGACATAATTTAGCAAATGATAGAAATTATTACTTAATGTATTATTATGGTTAAGTTATGTGCTATAAATGAAGAACCACACATGAAATAGTATAAATTTTCTTCAAAATGCTAGTGGTAATGACAATCATAAAGGTATAAATAGATACTACTTCCTCCTCAACCAATAAATCACTAATGGTTGCTGTAAAGGACTAGCTTTAGTTTTCTTTAATATTAAAAGTTTTCCTTACACATTGATTCCTAAATGTAAGGGGTTATTTCATGTGGTTAATGTGAGCAGAGGTACAAGAGTAGGCTCTAAATGTATTTCTTTGATTACTGGAAAATTTAGAAAAATTACAGGAACAAGTAATAGCTTTTTCTCCTACACTTTAATGTAACTATTTATGAGTATTGTCCCTATCAAGCTAGCTAATGGTGCTCCATAATAATCAGCAAACCCATTTTTGCCAATTATCCAGGTTCAAAATTGGAGTCATTTGTGACTCTTCATTCATTTTCACAATCAATTCTGTCACAGAGTCCCATTTTTACTTACCTCGTAATTACCTCCATATCTGTTCTTCCCTTTTGATTATTATTGAAATTGACCTAGCTCTGATGGTTAATGTAATGAAATTGACCTAGCTCTGATGGTTAATAGTACCACAGATTTATCACACCTTCCCTTGTTATCACTATCCTCACATCCAGTCTATCTACCCTACATATTGCTAATAATATAAATATTGCTAATAGTCCAAAAATATTGTTTTTTAATGTTAATTGCTTAGTAATTAATACCTGATAGTTCATCATTCTACAAAGAGTTTAAACTCCTTAACTAGGGATAAAACACCTTTCCAGTTTGAACCATCTGTTTCACCAGTTTAGTCTGCTTATTACTCCCTCCAAGCATGGCAGGAGTTACATGTTGCTGTAGGATAGGGGCAGTATAGTTCTTTTCTAAATTTGAATGTTTTAAGACTCTATCTTGGGGTTTTTCATAATTCAGTGTAGTAAAGGATCACCTGTTATATTCCTAACTTTCATCAACAGAGATTCTGATTCAGTAGGTCTATAGTTGGGACCTGAGAATTTGCAGTTTTAGCAGCTACCTTAGTGGGTTCTGATAAAGATGTCCCATAGGCCATAAGGAACAATATTGTTCTGTCCATTTATTAACTGTGCTTATCCTCCAAAGATATATATTCTATTTTTTAACATAAAGCCTTCAGGATTACTCTTGTCAAGTGAACATCTCTCTGTAACATTCATTCATTCAGCTCTCAGAGAGGACTACTATCAAATAGCCATTCCACTCCTTTCTATTCAGTTACCCTCCATAGCACTTAACACTGCTTGTTATTACAGTATATCTATTTATATATTTTCTTATTGTTTTCCCCACTTGAAAATCAGCTTCATGAAGGTAGAGACATTGTGTTCACTCCTATAGTATCATCAGAGGCTAGAACAGCATAGTAGGTTCTCATTGTACCTAAATATTGCTGAACAAATAAATTTGACAGCATATAGGCCTTTTATTCTTAATTGTGTTTTCATGAATGTTCCTGATGATCCAACAATATAGTATGCTGTTTAGGGGAGGGCCTCTTTCATATGTCTTTATATTTTACTTTATAGCACCCACTACAGTGGTTTTCACAATAAACACATAGTACAGATTTGTTGATATTTTTTGTTCTATTGACATGAGTCAGAAAATGACATGAACTGATAACTCATTTAAATTGTATTTTTAAAGTAACAATGTGGAAAGTGGAATAATATACAACCACCAAGATATCAATGTCCTAATCCCCAGAACCTGTTATTATGTTACTTTGCATGACAAAAATTACTTTATAGATGTGATTAAGGATAAGGACCTTGAGATGGAGAGATTAGTCTGTATTATATAGGTAGGTCCAATCTAATTGCATGAATCCTTAAAAGTAGAGAATAATTCCCAGCTGCAGAGAACTACAGAAATGGTAGTGTGAGAAGGACTAAGCTTGCTGCTGCTGGCTTTGGAGATGGAGGAGGAGGGCCATGAGTCAAGGAATGTGGGTGGCTTCTAGAGGCGAAATAAAGCAAATAAATGGATCATTCCCTAGAGCATTCAGAAAGAAATGCAGCTCTGCTGATGTCTTGATTTTAGCCCAGTGAGATACAGGTTAGACTTAAGACATCAGTTGTTATCATCACTAAAGTTTCTTCTTGAGTGACCTAACACAGTTTTCCAGAGCACAACATATTCACTTCTATCTAAATTATTTTAGAAAAAAATACTTTTTGAATCTACATGTGATGCTGACATTAGAAGTATATTCTAAGTCATAAGTATGTATATTATTTATTTCTGTGATATAACCACTTATATATTTGCTTTTAAAGTAGTCTTTAAAAGGCTTGTTTAAAATGGCATCTAAGGGACATCCCTGGTGGTGCAGTGGTTAAGAATCTGCCTGCCAATGCAGGGGACATGGGTTCGAGCCCTGGTCTGAGAAGATCCCACATGCTGTGGAGCAACTAAGCTCATGTGCCACAACTACTGAGCCTGTGCTCTAGAGCCTGCAAGCCACAACTACTGAAGCCCACATGCTTAGAGCCTGTGCTCCACAATAAGAGAAGCCACCACAATGAGAAGCCCGCGCACCACAATGAAGAATAACCCCTGCTTGCCACAACTAGAGAAAGCCCGTGCACAGTAATGAAGACCTGACACAGCCAGAAATAAATAAATACATTAAAAAAATCAATAAATAAAATGGCATTTAAAATCTTCAATTGTGAGGTCATCTCCCCTCTTCATAGACAATCATCTAAGAT
This sequence comes from Phocoena phocoena, assembly GCF_963924675.1. Classification (NCBI taxonomy): domain Eukaryota; kingdom Metazoa; phylum Chordata; class Mammalia; order Artiodactyla; family Phocoenidae; genus Phocoena; species Phocoena phocoena. The sequence goes on along the minus strand of NC_089240.1, from coordinate 96,374,959 downwards.
TTAATATTATTTTTTTGTCTGCCTCTGATTCTCCCTCCCTCCCTGATTCTGACTGATAATTTCTATTAACATCTAAAACTAGCATTAATTGTTATTATTAATAACTGATGTACCATGCTCATGTAGTTGTTCAAAATAAAGTGAGAAAGATCCTGTACTATGAGAGAAAATTTATAAGGATCACTTCTATGAGAGAAAATTTTGGAGCTAAAGATTCAGATTATATTCAGGAAGATAAATAACTTCATTCCCTTTTTGCTTGGTTTTCTTCCCCGGGATTCCTTTTTATGTTAATACAGATATTTCAACAATATCCTTTTTAATATCATATTTATTGGTGTATGATATTTTTCCAGTCCCCTATTAATGAACCTTTAAACTGATTCTAATTTCTAACAATGAAAAATGATGACACAATAAACATTACTTTGCATATATCGTTACATATTTGTATGAGTATTTCTACAGAAGAAATTCCTGATATAGAATTGCTATGTGAAAGGGAACAAGCATTACAAATTTGAAAATTATTGCCAAATTTACCTACAAGTATATCAAGAAATTTATGTTGCCATGCATAATGGCATGAAAATGTGCTTCTTACTTCTCTGACAGTAGGGAGTTTAATTGACTTGTAGCCCAGGTGTAGCACTTTGAAATCCATCACTGTGCTTGTTATGATAAGAGGCCATTCTTTTTACCAGTTGCTCCCAGCCAGTAAATAATTGAGCACAACAGAGATACTAAGATAGGTCCATATCTGAGACATGCAGGACTGCTGTGATGGGGGACTTTTTCTCAAGGACTCCCCAGTGACCTTGCAGAAGTCTCTGACAACCACAGTGCAGTCTAGAATGATTTCACTCAACTTTTATTACTTCCTTCTTTACCATTCTCTTTTATTCAGAACGCCACATGCATGCATAAGACTGTGCCCATATCTAGGACTGTGCACATACTTAGGAAACATCTGAGAAGGCCCCAAGCTCTCACCTCCTATCAACCTTGAGGCTTTAAGCAAGCAGAAAGTGAAAGCTAAGATGGAGTTGTAAGTTGCCTGGCTAAATGTTTTAGACATGCTCTAACACACACAGAGCCCATCTGCAAAGACTAGATTTATTGGTCTCAGGTAGCTAAGGAAATCTTTGTATCATCATTAGCTGCTCAATAGGCAACCTAAGCAGAGATGTCAGTGGTCACACACATGACAAAGAATACAGAATTTACTGAATTAGTTTAGAAATTCCAATTAAAAAACAACAAGAAAAAATGACAAACCACTACACACTTACTAGAATGTCCAAACTCCAGAACACTGACAAAACCAAATGATGGCAAGGATATGAAGAAGAATCTGATTTGACAATTTCCCACATAATATTATCTAAAATGTCCAAGTTTCAATAAAAATTGCAACATTTGCAAAGAAATGAAAAAGTATGGCTGATACACAGGAAAAGAAGCAGTCAATAGGAACTGTCCCTGAGGAAGTTCCAACATTGGAATTACTAACCAAAAGTTTGAAACTGCTACAGTAAGTCCCCTACATATGAATGAGTTCCATTCCCAGAGCACGTTCGTAAGTCTAATTTGTATGTAAGTCCAACAAAGTTAGCCTAGGTACCCAACTATCTCAATTGGCTATATAGTATGGTACTGTAATAGGTTTATAATGATTTTCACACAAATAATACTTAAAAAAACAAACACAAAAAATGAAGAAAACATTTTTAATCTTACAGTACAGTACCTTGAAAAGTACAGTACAACAGCTGGCACACAGGGCTGGCATCGAGTGAACAGGCAAGAAGAGTTACTGACTGGAGGAGGGAGAAGAGGTGGGAGGTGGTAGAACTGAAAGATCATCAGCAATAGGAGACGCAGCACAAGCTGCAATTTCACTCACACCTGATGTGGATGGCACAGGTTCTGGTTCCTTTCTGGATTCAATTCTATCTACTCTCTTGAAAAAAATGATCCAGTGACGTCTGGGTAATAGCTCTTTTTTTCTCATCATTGATGACATGGTAGCACTGGATTGCATTCTGAACACCTGCTGCAACCTTCGTGTACTGTTTTATGTTTGGGTCCTGTGCCTCAAAACCTAACCAGTACCTCCTCAAATAAAGAAAATCCCCTTGCCATTTCCTGTGTCATGAATCTCTTCAGTTCTTCAATTACTTCTTCTTCCTCTTGTCTCTCTTCATCCTTCTCTGGGACTCCACTTCCATCAGGTCTTCATTAGTAAGCTCCTCATGTTGCACAGCAAGGAGTTCAATGTACGCCAGACACATGAACTAACTTAGGTGACTGAACATGCATTAATATACGATATTTGCTTTTCTCTTTCTGACTTACTTCACTCTGTATGACAGACTCCAGGTCCATCTACCTCACTACAAATAACTCAATTTCATTTCTTTTTATGGCTGAATAATATTCCACTGTATATATGTGCCACATCTTCTTTATCCATTTGTCTGTTGATGGACAGTTAGATTGCTTCCATGTCTTGGCTATTGTAAATAATGCTGCTATGAACATTGGGGTGCATGTATTTATTTGAATTAAGTTTTCTCTGGATATATGCCTGGGAGTGGGATTGCAGTATCATATAGAGTTACTATATGATCTTTTACCTTTACTATACCAGATAAAGAAAGAAGAGCAAACTAAATCCAAAGCAAGATGAAGAAATAAATAATAATGATGTGAGTGGAAATAAATAAAATAAAGAATAGAAAAATGATAAAGAAACTCAACAAAAACAAAGTTGCTTTTCTTTAGAAGAAAATCAACAAAATTTACAAACATTTAGCTGGACAGACCAAGAGAAAAAGAGAGAAGACTCAAATTACTAAAATCAAGAATTAAAGAGGAGATACTACTACTGATTTTCGAGAAATAAAAAGGATTATAAGGGAATATTAAGAACAATTGTTTGCAAATGAAATAGATAACATAGACAAAATGGACAAATTCTGATAGTGACATAGACTATCAAAACTAACTCAAGAAGAAATAGAAAATCTGAATGTATCTATAACAAAGAACTTACAACAAAGTCCTATATAGGACCAGAGGGCTTTCTTGGTGAATTATACCAATCAGTCCTTTACTAACTTTCCACATAACAGAAGAGGAAAGAAAAATTTCAATTCATTCTAGGAGGTCAGTATTATCCTGATACAAAAATAAAGACATCAAAATAAGAGAAAATACAAATCAATTATCGCTTATGAATATAGAACTAAAATCTTCCACAAAATATTAGCAAATCAAATCCAACAGCATATGCAAAGGATCATATGGGAGTGAGGCCAGAAAACTGGTAGAGTAGCAATTTCAAAACATCTATTCCTCCACAGAAAAATTGAAAAACAAGTTGGAACTCTCAGAACCATATGTTAGAATTCTGGAAAATGGTCAAAGGTTTATAGCAAACAAGTGAATGCTAAGTCAAGAAAAAAGCAACTTAAAAATTGTAGGAAAGTTTTGAGGCATTTTTACTTGCCCCAGCCCCACCTTTCTCTGGGTTAGCAGTTTCAGGCCCTTATACCTGGTGTTGGAGGGAACAGAGCTGAACTTACTTACAAATTATAGTGTTTATCTGTCTGGGGCTACCTGAAAGACTGACACAAGGTACCATCTCTTTTGCACCTAACTAAAAACTCACTCAGGGCAGAAAAATTGACAGACATTGCTCAAAAACATGGTGAACCTAAAGAAAAATCCATAGCTGAAGGAGGCCATAGATTATGGTTGAGTATACAGCATACACTAGATCACCTACAGCCTGGTTGGGAAAATCTGGGGAGAGAGTTGCTTTGGGAAATAAGGACATTCAAAAGCACCTGTGTACACTGGGGAATTTAGAAAGCCACATGTGTCCCAAGACAAGATGTGTGCTCAGAAAAGAGGATGACATGATTCAGCTAAGTTTTCTGGCAGTATATATTAAAAAATCATAACATGTTTCTAATTTCCTTCTGCACTTGCACCTGAAGTGACTTTAATGTTCATATATCTATGAACATTCTGTTTATAAAGACAGGCAACACATGTATTTCCTTAGAAGATACAAGCTTTCTCTACCTTTAACATCCTTATTTCTATCAATAGTCTATTCAAGGCAATCTAAGCTTTTTCTACCATATTTCTCAAATTTCTTCTAGCCTCTGCACATGACTTGATTCCAAAGCCACTTACATTTGTAGTATTTGTTACAGCAGCATCCTATTTCCTGGCTCAAAAATCTGTATTAGTTTCCTATGGCTTATACAAAATATTACCACAAACTGGGTGAATTATTTAAGAATAAATACAAATTTATCCTTTCACAGTTCTGGGGGCCATAAATCCAAAATCAAGTTGTCAGCAGTGTCACGCTCTCTCTGGAGCATCTAGGGTAGAATCTCTCCCTTGCCTCTTCCGGCTTCCAGTGGCTGACAGTATTCCTTTGCTTGTGGCCATATCACTCCAGTGGAATCTCAATCGACCTCTCTCTTATAAGGAAAGTGGTGATGGTATTTGGAGCCCATCTGGACAATGCAGGATAATTTCCTCATCTCAAGATTCCTAACTTAATCACATCTGCAAAGACTCTTTTTCTAAATAAGGTAATATTTATATTTTTCCAGGAATTAAAATCTGATATCTTTTGGGCCACCATTCAACCTACAGTAGTCTTTAAAAGAGGAATCAGCTTTAATTAAGGAGAAATTATAGGGCAAACCCTTGGCCCTATAATCACTTGACTTGTTCAGTTACTCTGCTGTAAATAGCTGTCTCTGAGTGGATAAGATGAAAGGTACAAATTATTTATAATACAGGGATATAAACAAAAAACCCATTTACTGACTATTGAAATTGAGCAAGAAATATAAAATAAGATTAATCTGGCCTCTTCTGTATTCTTAATTTATGTAACAAATTTCTCTTTACTGAATTGAATTGTTTACTAATTGAATGTTTTTGGCATTCAAAAAAGTTCTCTTACTGTCAAATTGTCTACTACAGTTCGAGTCTTTACCCATTTGAAATGTAAATATCTAAATTTTAATAAAACCAAGGCTAGTAAAAGATGTTTTAGATAATTTTGAAAAGCCAAAAAGTATGGCCAATGTAAAAGACAGTGATAGTTCGTATATTGTCCCTATTGTTCATCATTTCATATATATATAAACTTGGTCTGATTTTTCTCCCTTTCTTCTTTTCAACCTTAAACTGATTTTTTGCTGTTTCATATACTGTAAAAGTTCAATATAACTTGTGACTGTTGAGTTATTTGTTAAAATTACTATATTACTGCTATGTATAACTGTTGGATATTATGCTTGGGTTACATTTTAAAAAGAGCTTATGAAAGATTTTAAACCTAAAATAAGAAAGGGAGCTTTGCTAAAATTTGACAGATATAACCCAGAATTCAGGGATTTTCTGCTAGTACCAGGATGCTGGCGGTGTCTCAGGTTATTGCCATCATCTTACTGCTGAATAACAGGCACCAGAGCTTTACTCAGGGTCTATTTGATAGAAAGATATCACCACCCAGGAACCAGGAGAGCAAAAAGCATTGAAGAACAGAGCAGGAAAGTATTGTGCAGGACTGGAAAAGGCTATGCAGGGCAGGGTAGTACACACTGGAAAATGTAAGGTGGGTTCAAGCCAAACAGAGTAAGGAAGGTTTGGGAAAGGCCAGGAGGGGTTGACCAAGTAAAGGTAAAATTTTGGTAAAGGTAAAATTCAGAAAAAGAAGGAAAATGTAGGGTACAGCAGAGATGCCTAGGACAAGGAAGAGCTGAGCAAGTTGGAACAATGCAGGGCAAAACAGGGCATGCCACTGTATGTCAGGGTGAGCAAGCATAATCTGTCAGGGTGAACTAGCATGACAGGTGGGGCACAGCAGAGAATTGATCAGGATACGACTGAAAAAGAAAAGCTGGGAGGAACAGAGTAGAAAACAGCACACTCTAAAGGTAAGTGTAAAGTGAGTTACAGTAGGAAAAATGACACCTGACAGAGAATGGAAAGTCTAAATAGGTACAGCAAGATGAGGCAGAGAAGGCTTGGGTAAGGTGAGATGGAGCAGGAAAGGGTAATAAATAAAAGTTAAGTCTGCAAAGAAATGTTGAGCTCATGATTAAACTAAGAGATGGTTCCCATTAATTCATTAATAAGAATTATGTGGAATATAGTTGTGATTGATGTGAGTTTTCAATATTGGTAGCATATATTAAGCAGGTCTCAATATTGACTATCCCAAATTCTAAGGGTCCTACATCAAGGTGCTCAGCAACACACGTTACCAATCACAGAATTTTGTTCTGCCATTGATCCTTAAGCTTATAGTTTTCTTTAAGAGTATGCTATAAGTAAATCAATGCCTATTTTCATATCTAATTTCTACATATTCATAATTTAATAGTGTTTCTCAACTTGAGTGTTAAAAATCACATGTGGAATTTGTGGAAATGCATATTTTAAGGTCTCTCCTATAATAACAGAAGTGATAAGTTTGGTGCTATATTATTTTCACCAGATTATTACAATCAGAAAAAATGAAAATCATATTGTTGTGCTGTTAATACCACATCTGTCATGAGCTTAATCTGTTCCATAGGGAAAAATGTTCAGAGTCTTCTCTGAGATAGAAGGAGATAGGTGGGAGAAGGGGATGTATTTAGTGGTTTCCACTCCCTCTTTCCAATTAGCAGATACAGTTTCCGCTTTTTTAATGTGCCTAGCATTTGAGTGTACAACTTAGTATAAACCATAAATGTAGACTACTGCCTTGGTTAAGGACTAGATCATCTCATCCTTGTATTATTGCAAAGGTATTCTAAGTGGTCTTCCAGAGTATTCTCTCTCTCCAATCTGTTCTTAATAACAGTACTCTCTTTAAAATCTTCCAGTAGCTCCTAGGGCCTATTGGATGATCAAAGCACCTTAGAATAGAATGGCACCTAGACTACTAGTTATGCCCCCCCAAATCTGTTCTCCCCTTCTTCTTGGTCAAATGGCCACATGTTCAGCTAGAATTTACATTCCTCACCCTCCTTTTCAGCTAGCTGTAACCATAATACTAAGTTCAAGTCAATGGAATATGAATGTACATAATGTATGTAAGATCTGAGTCACTTCTACCTGGAAGACAAGTTTATTTCTCTGGATTTTGATTTTTTTATCTTTCTCAAAGGCTGGTTTGAACCTATGGAGGAGATCAATACCCTAGGAGAGCATGGAGCAGTAAGATGGAAGGAAAAATTGTTTTTCTTTTATCTGTCCACCCACCCTGGAATTGAAAGAGAAAATAAACCTGTATTTGGCATTGTGGATATCACTGTGGAATCTACTGTAATTGTGGATGTCTTTGTTAGAGTAGTGTAACTTAAAACTAATGAATATTTTCTGATGTTCTTCCTTATTTATCTGTGTCTGTCTCACAATATGTTTTTTGAAAGAACGAATGGTGATGCACTGATACTAACCCATCATGTAGGGGTAGGTATGTGCTACTGAATATATAAAAACACATATTATGTTCTATATTTTGTTATATTCGATTCTTATTTCTAGTTTACACTTTAATTGGTATAGATATTTTTGTATGATTGCCAATTTTCACAAGATATTTGTTGCGGGTGCAGCTTCCATAAAAATACATTTGGCGGTATGATCAAGAGTATCGGGCTTCCCTGGTGGCGCAGTGGTTGAGAGTCCGCCTGCAGATGCAGAGGACACGGGTTCGTGCCCCGGTCCGGGAAGATCCCACATGCCATGGAGCGGCTAGGCCCGTGAGCCATGGCTGCTGAGCCTGTGCGTCCGGAGCCTATGCTCCGCAACAGGAGAGGCCACAACAGTGAGAGGCCCGCGTACCGCAAAAACAAAAAACAAAACAAAACAAAAAGAGTATCAATCTATCCTCATTCTCTTGCCACAATCTGTCTAATGGTACCATTGAAATCATATCCTCTCTATTAGTTAGGGTCTCTAGGAGGTCCTAGTTAAGATGCAAGTTAACACATTAAACCACTCTTACCCATTTACACCCTGAAATGAATTAGTCTTGATGTTACCTTCGAATACAATGGTTGGGGTTCATAGGCCCCAAACAATAAAGAATATGACAAGGTTTGATTAGATGGGAAGTCACAAAAATCAATCCAGGCTATGAAGTGCTGCTGGGAGAGCATAGATCTAGCAAGATTCCAACTCCTGTCTTTGTCATGAAGTAATGAATGTCCAAATTATATACATAAGTATTCACTGATTCTTATCACTCATGTGTGCTCAGATTGAAAGTTATTAGTTTTTGGTTGGTTGAAATTTTTATTTATTTAAGAATAATATTCAGTATTGTGGTAGATAATTTAAAAGCCTCACAGGCTTTATCCATATTATAGGTAAGCCAAGAGAGAAATTTAAAATGTTAAAGTATGATGGCAATTAAATATAGAAAAAAAAGAAATGCTTGCTAGACACTGCTTGGTAATATCTTGTGCTTAAAAGGAAAGATATTTTAGTCAAATTTAAGAGATTTTTAAAAAGATGAACTAGAATAACAATGTGAGATGATCACCAGCAAATTACAATGATGATTCAGTAGCACCCCAAAAAAGTGAAAAAGATGAACATATTTTAAGAAACAAATGTTTCTGATTTTCTGAAATTGAAGAGCAAAAGGGTCATATTTGCAGTTAGAATAAAAATGATCTAACCTTGTCCATGAATCAGTATATTAGATAGCAAAGGGATTGATCTCAAGCCATTTTTTCCCCATTGGCAAGTTACTAAATAAAAATAAAATAATTGCTCATAATACAATTGTTATTCTCTTTAAAGGATCTAGAACTTTTCATACTAAAAAGGATAGTCATGCTGGCGAATTTTCAAATATAATATTGGCCACTGATTTCATTCATCTAAAGTTAGCATTAGAAACCTCATTATGAGATAATAAATAATAGACAGTTGGCAAGCTCACCAATTTTTACTGTCAATTCTAAGTGGAGTAACAAGCCACAAATATCATCCTAGAGATGTCAGAGCCTGTTGGTCATTAACTTCAGCACTCAATCTAGTTCTTCCCCATGGGGTTGCTCATATCTGAAATCCATCCTCTGGTCTCTGTTCTGCCACAAGGACTCTTGAGTGTTTGAACCAACTTACAGTTGTCTGCTACCCAGATCTTACCCTTGAGATCTGCTAAAGAGGGTCAGTGAGTTTGGTAAGTATCACAATATCACTAGAAAGAGGGAAGAAGATTTAACTTTCCTTCTTTCTTTGGTATCCTCAAGTCTATAGAGTCTTCAATTTAGACATACCCTATCACATCAATAAGAGAAACAAAGGGTGGCAACCCTCTTTCTTCACCTCAAACCCCTGAATGTTCAACATCATCCCAATGTGAACTAGTCCTGGCCTAACTATCCAGTAGCCTGCTGCTCATTAAAAAGAATCCTCAGATTTACTCAGTCCAATCTCTCCCCTCTACCACGAACATATTACCATTATTCCATCTGTGACTTTATTTCTTTTTCCAGGAATGCTATCCCTTCTCTACTTATGTATCTTCCATCAACTCAATTTCTACCTTTTACATTGAAGCCTTCCCTAAAAATAAATTATAAATATCCTTCTCCTTTTAAATTCTATAACATTTAAAATCTTCACCACTAATGTAGCATGGTTGCATACTTATGTTCTATTGGTAAATTAATGTTTTATGTTAACTGATTCTGTGATTCAAGTATATTGTTTTTGTGTACTCGCAAATCCTACATAGTGTCTAGTACAATGCTTAGCTAATCAACACTCTTGTCCCATGACAATCCATTATCACAGAGCACCCAGAATAATCTGTTTAAAAGCATAAAATCAAATTATTCCATTCTTCTGTTTTCAAACTCTCCAATGACTTTCCATCACAGATAAGATAAAATAAAATCTTAACATGGCCTACAATGCCCTGTGTGATCAAAGTGGAAAATCATATTAAAAATCAGCCTCACCAAAAAACTACTAGAGCTCATCAATGAATTTGGCAATCTTGCAGCATACAAAATTAATATATAGAAATCTATTGTGTTTCTATACACTAGCAATGAATCATCAGAAAGAGAAATTAAGGAAAGAATCCCATTTACCATCACATCAAAAAGAATAGAATACCTAGAAATGAACCTACATAAGGAGGTAAAAGAGCAGTACTCAGAAAACTATAAGAAACTGATTAAAGAAATTGAAGATAACACAAATAGATGGAAAGATACACTGTGTTCATGGACTGGAAGAACTAATATTGTTAAAATGACCATACTACCCAAGGTATCTACAGATACAATGTAATCCCTATCAAAATACCAATGGTATTTTCCACAGAACTAGAATAAATGATTTTAAAATTTGTATGGAAACACAAAAGACCCTGAATAACCAAAACAATCTTGAGAAAGAACAGAGCTGGAGGTATCACACTCCCTTACTTCAGATTATACTACAAAGCTATATAATCAAAACAGTTTGATACTGGCACAAAAGCAGATATATAGATCAGTGGAGCAGAATAGAGAACCTAGAAAAAGCCCACACACTTATGGTCAATTAATCTAGGACAAAGGAGGCAAGAATATACAATGGAGAAAGGAGAGTCTCTTCAATAAATGGTATTGGGAAAACTGGACAGCTACATGAAACATAATAAAATTAGAACATTTTCTAACACCATATACAAAAAATAAATTACAAAATGGATTAAAGACTAAAGGAAAGACCGGAAACCATAAAACTCCTAGAAGAAAACATAGGTGGAGCACTCTTTGACATAAAGTGTAGCAACTATTTTTCTATCCATCTCCCAAGACAAAGGAAATAAGAGCAAAACTAAATAAATGGCACCTAATTAAACATAAAAGCTTTTTGCACAGCAAAGGAAGCCATCAACAAAACAAAAAGACACCCTACTGAATAGGAGAAAATATTTGCAAATGATATAACTGATAAGAGGTTAATATTCAAAATATATAAATAATTCATACAACTCAACTTCAAAAAAACAAACAACCTGATTAAAACATGGGCAGAAGACCTGAATAGACATTTTTCCTAAGAAGACATGCAGATGTCCAACAGGCACATGAAAAGATGCTCAACATTATTAATCATCAGAGAAATGCAAATCAAGACCACAATCAGATATCACCTCACCTGTCAGAATGGCTATCATTGAAAAGTCTACAAATAACAAATGTTGGTGAGGATGAGGAGAAAAGAGAATCCTATTGTTGGTGGGAATGTAAATTAGTACAGCCACTGTGGAAAACAGTATGGATGGTCTTCACAAAACTGAAAGTATAACTACCACGTGATCTAGCAATTCTACTCCTGGGTATATATCCAAAGAAAAAGAAAACATTAATTTGAAAAGATATATGCATCCCAATGTACCAATGTTCATAGCAGCATTATTTACAATAACCAGGATATAGAAGCAACCTAAGTGTCCATCAACAGATGATTGGATAAAGAAATATGGTATACACACACACACACACACACACACACACACACACACACACACACAATGGAATACTACTCAGCCATAAAAAAGAATGAAATTTTGTCATTTGAAACAACATGGACGGATTTGGAGGGTATTATGCTAAGAAAAATAAGTCAGACAGAAAAAGACAAACAGTAGTTTTAAAATTAAGGATGCTAAAGAATCTCCTTTTCAAAATATAGAATTTCAGGGCCTGTTCCCAAAGAATTAGATTCAGTATGTTAGTGTGCAATATTTTTATGAAGTACCCTAAGTATTTCTTATGTAGGCAGTGTAAAGACCACACACTGAAAATAATGCTCAGAGCATGCCCTCAGAACATTTTCATCTAGTCCTATGGGTTTAAACTACCTCTTATATGATCATGATTCCCACATAGATATTTTTTTGGTCTAGATTCAGCATCATCTCACAGATATGCTTCCTAGGTAGCTCAAATCCATTTCTTCTACTCCTTAAATTCCAAAGTTGCAAATCCCCTCTGAATTCCTAAAACTGATGGCTAGAAATATCATTTTCCAATATCTCAAGTGAGAACTCTTTTGTTTTGCTAAAAACCCTCATATCAACAAATCACAAAGTCTGTTGATTCTATTTTCTTATTGTTTTCCACAGATCTTCTCCTTTTCCCTTGCCAATGCCTTAGTTCATGCACTTATCATTTCATCCTGGATTGTTGCCAATAACCTTTTACCCAATACACCTGCTGCCAATCCTACCCTTTTTCAATCTGTTGTCTATATCACTGCCAGAACTTTTTTTTCTAGAATCCTGATTTGATCATCTTATTCCCTGATCAAAGTCCTTCAACGTTTTCCATTACCTTCTGGATAAAATACAAACTTTGTACTGTGATATGGGAGGCTCCTTCTTACCAAGCATCTGCCAACATCTCCAGTTTTGACATTCCACCAATTATCCAACAGCAATAACAGAAGTATGTGAAGTTACAGAATTTATTGCACTATCTCAAATCTCCCTGAACTTTTGAAATCTGTACATTCTGGAACTCAGCTCAGATATCCCCTCTTTCAGAAATGTTTTACTATGGTCTTCCACACACAAAAATTACCCTCACCTGAATCCCTTTCTTTGAATTTGTAGTTTCTTAATTGAGTCTCTATTAATCAAATAGTAAATGCTCCAAAAAAATCTTGACTATTGGGTGACTTATGAGTATAATGTGTGAATTATTATCAGGGAATGAAAGAGGAAATTTTAATTTAGGCTAATAATACATGTTCTTTGATTCTTCCTGTAAAATCATAGAACACTGAAATAGCAGAAATAAAAATTACCTCTAGTTAGATGAAAATAATATCTAGTTTTGGTCCCACTCTCACTCTGCACATAAGGAAACAGATTTGGAACAATTGGCCTGGTTCAAAACCCACAGCAAGTAAGTGAAAAGATGGGACTAGAATATATTCAGACAGATAGCATATGTGTATGGAGCATGAGGCATAAAATCAACATCCAATATGGTGATATATGTATACATATAGTAGATTCACTTTGTTGTACAGCAGAAACCAACACAACATTGTAAAGCAATTGTTCTCCAATAAAGATGTAAAAAAAATAAAAATAAAATCTGAGTGAAGTCAAGAATAAAAAAATTAGATGAGACAAACAAACAACAAAACAAAACAACACCCATATCCTTATGCATCCACGGTGGAAGATCTGCTTTCACTTAGCCTAGTATTTAGATATATCTGAGCATACCTGGTAATGATTGGCGAGCAAGTTTTAGGAGCCATAGTTTGCACAAAGTTTTGAGGGGTTTTGTTTTTGAGTGACTGTGTACGTCTCTGTGTGTGTGTGTGTGTGTGTGTGTGTGGCTGAATGAAAGGAAAGGGAGATGGAGGTGATATACCATTTGGTCCCTTGACCTTGCCATATGAGTTAACATTTGAGACTTGTAGAAAAATGGGCTTTATACAACAGTTCAAGTAGCTGCTTACCAGGGAGACTCTGAAAATATGGGGAAATCAGTAATACTATTTCAGGGCCTGGATGATATTTTCCAAATTCTGCAAGGAGCATGACATAGCTTTGACTCATTCAGAATTCCAAAGGACAGTGTATCATCTTAGCACCTCACAGATTTGTAGCTGGGAAAGAATTAGGACATAGTTTCCTGTCATTCATACTATGGATTTGAGAAAAAGACACTATCAGTTCAGGCTACAATAAAAATTAACAGAGACTGAGTGGCTTAATAAACATTAACTTCTCACAGTTCTGGAGACTGGGAAGCTCATCAAGGTGCTGAAAGGTTAGGCATCTGCTGAGAACTCCCTTCCTGGTTTGCAGATGGCGGTCTTCTCATTGTATCTTAACATGGCAGAAGGTAGAGAGAGAAAGAAGCAAGCTCTCCCATTTATTTTCTTATGAGGGCACTAATCCCATCATGAGGGCTCTACACTAATGGCCTAATCACATCCCTAAGGTCTCACCTTCAAATGCTATCACATCGGGGATTACGATTTTAGCATATGAATTTTGGAAGGACATAAACATTTAGTCCGTGGCAGACACCATGACCAGGTACTATCTTCAAATATTTTATTGGACATGGTTCAAAAACAAGGGTGGAAATATAGCACAAAAATATTGCTTGTGAACATGTGTGAGACACATCAGTTTGAGTGAGATTTTTAAGAGATTTGGGTGTCCTGCATCAGCAATTGAAGTCATAAGCAAATACTATGGATTATAATTATTAATTCAACAATATTACTTGCTGGCAAGGTCTGGAGAAGTTTGAGCTACAGGCCATCTCTGTGCAATCTGGTGAACCCTGGAGTAGCATGTAGCAGTTTTGGTGTCTTTAACAGCAGTGACATGATTGTGACTCAGAAAAATTTGTATACAGTCTTAGATTCACCTAAGATGTACTTGTTACCACTTTTTAATAAATCAAAGATGTGTTATTTGACTTAATAGTCTGCTGTGTGACCAGTACTCAAGACTCAGCAAGGGTTCATTATCATAAAGCCATTCTTAGCTAAAACAGCCTGAAGGTATATCCCTGTCTCTAAGTTCCTCAAGCACATAGTCCTAGCAACACTACACTGAATAATTTATTAGACCATTGCATGTTTTATTATCATATTGTTATTATTATCATTTTTTTTTGTTTACTCTTGGCTTTCCAATCCAACCTGAATCCTAAGGGCAACTGGACTATACTATACCTATTCAATGAGAACTACTGCATAGCTGATTGTTCTTTATATATTGTGTGTATATTATCTGTCAAATTTTCCAGATCCCTTGTACCTATGATCAGTCTCTATTTTTCCCTCTCACCAACCTGGATTTAGAACTCAGCTCACCATCACAATCACTGAAAAGAATCTAGTCCCATCTCAAACCCTACTCTTAATCTGATAGTAGAGAATCCATTTTTGGGCAACGTAGTAAATTTCTACAAAGGCCATCGATTGTTTATAAGGTACAGCTACAAAGCAGATACCTACATGATACAATTGTTCTTTATTAAGAATTTATCATTCATTCAGCTCTGAAGTCCTAACTTTCTTAAACATGGAGTGATCCATAACACAGCATTCACAATGAATTCTGACATGTTGCAATGGATTTTGGTGGGCATACAAGTGTGAAAAAAGTATCTCATCATTGTAGTACATTGTGTATTATAACTAGGGTGCAATTCCTTTTCTCACTGTATCTTAAAGGGGGCCACGTTGGAATTTTGGGTGGGACAAGTGTTTGTTATGTGGGACACTGTGACACCTCTGGCCAACACTCACTAAATGTTAGTATGGTACTCTAGTCATTGGACAATGAAAAACAGCACCAGACACTTGAAACGCGTCTAAAATGAGGATACTACTCTCCTTTGAGAATTACCACAAAGTTAATAATTTCTGCTAGTTAACAAAGTCTATCTATACTCAATTACTCTGTTAAGGCAACAACCAAGAGCAATGGCATTTAAATAGCATTGTTATAGTGGTAGCTACTAAAAATCATAGAAAAATATACACAGTTTCAAACAGTGTACAATTAGTCTGTCAACTCCCCAGAAGCATAGTGAAGCCCTTCATAAATAACCAAGAACTTGAGATTTCCGTATCATTATGCATTTGATGCAGCTGAGAAGGTCATTAGGCAGTTAAGTAACTCTCCAGAGATCCTAAAATGGTGTTTTGCAGTGTATCTTTGACACTTTTAATTTTTACACTTTACATTTGAATATCACTTTTAGAGTAATTTAAATGTAATTTGAAGGACTAAAATGGCTCTGTTAATCATCATTCTCAGATCAGGTTTCCTTGGGTTAAGCAAGCTATAATGAATGCTATTGCATTGTTCCTCACTTAACTGATAGTAAACTTGGAACAGCTCAGTGAAGTACCTAAAGAGTATGAGATGCAGAATCTAAGCTCAAAAATATATTTACTATAGGCAAGATAGTGTTTTTCTCCTGTTGTATAGATGCCAAGGTATCCAGACCCTGTAGAATAGACAGAAATTTTTTTTTGCAGATTTGTAGGCATTATTTCAAAATGTAATGGCCATTCCCACTGGTCATTGTATAAGAAATTAGCATTACAAAATGTGGGGTTGGAACACATAAAACCTTGGAGACCAAACCTGAGAGTTACTCCTGGTTACCTTCAAAGATGATAAATTAAAATTTCCCTGGAAAAGATACAAAATGAAATGAATCTGAAAATGGTGGTCTTTCTAATCTTCTAGGACCTTCCATATCAGACCCATCTGGTATGAAGAATGCTGAATGAGTATACATAGTATTTGCAATATGTGTCATCCAGACTTCAGGAGACCATGATAAATATTCTGTATCTGTCTATATAATTTGAAACAAATAGCACACCTCAGGACCTTGAAATGAAATTATTTTCATTGACTGATGTCCAGAAGGGATGAATAATTGTGTATGTGTATAGGGTGATAGGCATGTTGTAAAATAAAAATTATCATTGCCCAAATTCTCATGGAATTATATTTTCCTGCCTCAGTAATGAAATATGCTATCTATGGAAGCAGCAAAACTTTTCTTAAAAAAAGAAAATTAAATGAGGTTATATTTTTAAATAGAACAGATGGCTTTATTTGTATCCCAAAATTTAACTGTCAAAATACTTTTTCTCCACATTGTGCAAGGAAGATTTATTAGAATTTATTACTATGTGAGAAGACAATGTCCTGCAGATCTGAGCAAAAGTCAAAGACAGCTGTCAAAGGACTTATAAAGATCTCCAAAAGTCCTCTCCTCTATAAAAGCAATGAGAACACTTGAAAAAATAGTCAAAATCAACCTTTCTTAAAACTCTGAATGCTAACTAAAGGCTTACAATAATCCAAGCAGTATTTCTTAAAGAAGAACAGTTGAATCTTGGTAAAAACAGCAAGGTTTGTGGGGTTTTAGATTGCCCTACTTCTATCCTCCACTCCCAGATCTGTGAGAATGTTGAAAACTAACAGCCTCACAACTATAGTTGCCACAAAAATATGAAAACCAGCACTCCAGCAACCACTGGAGGGAAGAGAAACAGGTTTGGATTTCTGCAAAATCCATCTTCTGATAATTGTCACTATTTGACATGTCTGGGGGCTCCCTGCATAGCTGCATTCTCAGGATTGTCTTTAATTGACCTGAGTCAGAGCTCCCTCTGTGCAAACAACATGATACCTAGGGAATTTGTTGAAAAAAAAATAGTGGTAATTATTTAATACTGCAGCTACCTAGACAGTGATACTTGTTGGAATTAATAAGAGGCTGACTAAAAAACTTAAAAGGAAAAACTGGTAAATGAGATGTTTGTAGCAGGCTTTGAAAAGCTCAACATATTCTGGGGACTCTAGAAAGTCACATGGTGTTCAGGGCTGTAGGCATGCCCATGAAAGACCTCTGAAAGCTCTAATCTCTCACCTCTGACTGACCATAAGGCTCTGAATAAGCAAGAAGTATGGCTAAGGCAGAGCTGTAAACTGCAGAAGCACTGAAGGCATGTGTCAAGGAACATACAAAATCTTTTGGTGAAGGCCAGGAGAATGACTGGTTCATGGAATTTAACTAAATCTCTGTCCAAATATTAGCTGACTCCTGAACTAACCAAGCAGACATTTTACTGGCTGCATATGACAAGAAAACAGACTTTACAGAATTAGTCCAAGAAAGTCACCAAAAAATGAGGAAGAAGAATGACAACAAAAACAGCTAACAGCAATGACAACAAACCCTGGGGAGAATGAAATTCTTATTCCCAGAGTCACCACATTATATTATTTAAAATGTCAGGTCAAGAAAATTAGAAGACATGCAAAGAAACAGGAATAGATGGCCCATATGAAAGAAAAAAGACAATCAAGAGAAAATGTCCCTATGGAAGATGTTGGACTTACTTGATGAAGACTTTAAATTAGCTATTATAAAAATGTTCAAAAAACCAAATAGAGTTCTATACCAGATTTGAACTGGTAGAAGAATGAGTCAGGAAACTTGAAGACAGGTCAACTGTGATTATACTAAGGAACAGAAAGGAGAAAGAAGGAAGAATAATTATCTCAGAGGTCTGTAGGACATCACCAAATATACCAACATATATATAATGAGAGTTCCAGAAGGAAAAGAGAGAAAAGCCAGAAAGAGTATTTGAAAAAATATGATGAAAACATGAATATGCACAACTAAGTAGTTCAATGACCAAACAGTAGGATTAACTAAGAAGTATCTACATCTACACACATCATAGACAAACTGCCAAAGCCAAAGCCAAAGCCAAAGCCAAAGCAAGAATCTCAAAAACAATGAGTGAAATATAACTCTTATATACAAAGGATTCTCAATAAAAATAACAGTTGAACTCTCATCATAAATCATGGAGGCCAGAAGGCAGTGGGATGATATGTTTAACATGCTGAAAGGAAAAACCCATCAATCAATAATTTTATACCTAGCAAACTATGCTTCAGAAACAGATTTTAAGACATTAAAATTAAGTAGTAATGACTATCTTGATGAGAAAAAAAACAAAGTTGGAAGATTCAGAATTCCCAATTTCAAAAGTTGCTGGAGACCTACAGTAATCAGTACACTGTGATACTGGCATAAGCCTTGACATATATGGAATAATATTGAGAGTCCAAACATAAACCCATGTATTTATGGTTAACTGAGTTTTGACAAGGGTGTCAATATATTTCAATAAAGAAAGAATAGCCTTTTCAAGAAATGGTGATGGTACAACAGGATATCCACACACACAAGAAAAGGAAGTTAAACACCTAATTCACACTACATTAAAAAAATAACTAAAAATGAATCATATATATAAATGTAAGAGTTCAAGCTATAAAACTCTTAGAAGAAAACTTAAATTGAGATTTTCCTGTGATTTGGCAATGGATTCTTAGAAATGACACCAAAAGCAAAAGTAACCAAAGAAAAACATTGATAAAATAGAGTTCATCTGAATTACAAACTTGTGCTTCAAAGGATCCCATTAAGAAGTGCAAAGACAACCCACAGAATGGGAGAAAATACTTGCCAGTCATATATCTTATAAAAGACCTGTATCCAGAATATATAGTAAACTCTCATAAATCAACAACAAAAAGATTGATAATCTAATTTAAAAGTAGGCAAATGATTTGAATAGATATTTCTTCAAAGAAGATACACACATGACCAATAAGCACATGAAATGTTCAAAATCATTAGCCATCTGCATAATGCAAATCAAAATGGTATTAAGATACCAGTTTACACCCACCACAAGGATGACTATATTCAAAAGGAAGAACAAAAACAATTGCTTGTGAGGATGTAGAGAAATTAGAACTGAAGGTGATCAGAATATGCCATCACAAAACATGCCACTGTGGCATAAAGATTATTTTGAGTTTAAGGCAATTAAGAAACAGCAGATACAGGAAGAACTCTCTACCCTTCCCATTTCTACCTAAAAGCAGGGCATAAATTTACCTTTTGAAGTTATCCCCCCCTACTCTACCAGGAAGAGGAGATGACTCATCACTGTAGATGGCATTGACTTGAGTCTACACAACTAACCTTACTAACCAGACATTATCGAAACACAAAAGACCCCGAATAGCCAAAGCAATCTTGAGAACGAAAAACGGAGCTGGAGGAATCAGGCTCCCTGACTTCAGACTATACTACAAAGCTACAGTAATCAAGACAGTATGGTACTGGCACAAAAATAGAAAGATAGATCAGTGGAACAGGATAGAAAGCCCAGAGATAAACCAACACACATATGGTCACCTTATCTTTGATAAAGGAGGCAGGAATGTACAGTGAAGAAAGGACAGCCTCTTCAATAAGTGATGCTGGGAAAACTCGACAGGTACAGGTAAAAGTATGAGATTAGAACACTCCCTAACACCATACACAAAAATAAGCTCGAAATGGATTCGAGACCTAAATGTAAGGCCAGAAACTATCAAACTCTTAGAGGAAAACATAGGCAGAATGCTCTAGGACATAAACCACAGCAAGATCCTTTTTGACCCACCTTCTAGAGAAATGGATATAAAAATAAAGAAATGGGACCTAATGAAACTTCAAAGCTTTTGCACAGCAAAGGAAACCATAAACAAGATCGAAAGACAACCCTCACAATGGGAGAAAATATTTGCAAATGAAGCAACTGACAAAGGATTAATTTCCAAAATTTACAAGCAGCTCATGCAGCTCAATAACAAAAAGACAAACAACCCAATCCGAAAATGGGCAGAAGACCTAAATAGACATTTCTCCAAAGAAGATATACAGACTGCCAACAAACACATGAAAGAATGCTCAACATCATTAATCATTAGAGAAATGCAAATCAAAACTACAATGAGATATCATCTCACACCAGTCAGAATGGCCATCATCAAAAAATCTAGAAAAAATAAATGCTGGAGAGGGTGTGGAGAAAAGGGAACACTCTTGCACTGCTGGTGGGAATGTGAATTGGTACAGTCACTATGGAGAACAGTGTGGAGGTTCCTTAAAAAACTACAAATAGAACTACCATACGACCCAGCAATCCCACTACTGGGCATATACCCTGAGAAAACCATAATTCAAAAAGAGTCATGTACCAAAATGTTCATTGCAGCTCTAGTTACAATAGCCCGGAGATGGAAACAACCTAAGTGCCCATCATCGGATGAATGGTTAAAGAAGATGTGGCACATATATACAATGGAATATTACTCAGCCATAAAAAGAAATGAAATTGAGCTATTTGTAATGAGGTGGATGGACCTAGAGTCTGTCATACAGAGTGAAGTAAGTCAGAAAGAAAAAGACAAATACCATATGCTAACACATATATATGGAATTTAAGAAAAAAAAATGTCATGAAGAACCTAGGGGTAAGACAGGAATAAAGACACAGACGTACTAGAGAACCGGACTTGAGGATATGGGGAGGGGGAAGGGTGAGCTGTGACAAAGCGAGCGAGAGGCGTGGACATACATGCACTACCAAACGTAAGGTAGATAGCTAGTGGGAAGCAGCCGCATAGCACCGGGAGATCAGCTTGGTTCTTTGCGACTGCCTGGAGGGGTGGGATAGGGAGGGTGGGAGGGAGGGAGACGCAGAGGGAAGAGATATGGGAACATATGTGTATGTATAACTGATTCACTTTGTTATAAAGCAGAAACTAACACACCATTGTAAAGCAATTATACTCCAATAAAGATGTTAAAAATATAGCCATTATCTTTTATTAATTTTTTCCTATATATTTATCTTCCCACAATTTACTGCTCTTAGAAGCCCAAGCCTCTTCTCCTTCTTCTTGTCGGTTCTCCCCAATTTACTGCCCTTTGTTAAAGTGGCATATGAGTTCCTGGGCCTAACTGCTTCCTTGGGGTTTTTATTTCTTTCCTGTGAAGCTCATTTGTGAATGTGAAATCATCCTTTTTCCCATTAATCTATCTTTGTTTTGGTTTAATCC
The DNA here is from genome assembly GCF_963924675.1 of Phocoena phocoena. NCBI lineage: Eukaryota > Metazoa > Chordata > Mammalia > Artiodactyla > Phocoenidae > Phocoena > Phocoena phocoena. Next base: position 96,353,415 of record NC_089240.1, on the reverse strand, counting down.
CCGAAAACTGAACCTAAGAAGGTAAAGGATAAGCTTTTTCCCTCCCCTACAGAACCCTTATCCATTGCTGGTGGGAATGTGAAAAATGGTACAGTTGCTTTGGAAAACAGTTTGGCAGTTCCCCTGAAAATTAAATATAGAGTTACCATATTACCCAGAAATTTTACCCCTAGGCATACCCAAAAGAAATCCAAAGAACAAGTATACACAGAAACTTGTGCAGGAATGTTCACAGCAGCATTATTCATAACAGCCATAGGGGGTAGAGAAATGGTGAGTGACTGCTAATGTGTACACAGTTTCTTTTTGAAGTGATGGAAATTTCTAAAATTTAACAATGGTACTCTTTGTGTAACTCTGTGAATATGTAATAAACTGTTGCTGTACGTATTTTTAAAGAGTAAATTTTATCTGAATAAAGTTGTTACAAAATTGATAATAAATCTGATTTAAAAGAATATCCACAATTTGTCAAAGATGTTAGTCTGTCATAGGAGGACATGTTCTATCAGACCCCTTCTGTTGCTGAAAGAACAGAGTAATATTTGTCAAGTGACAGCCTTTTGTATGCTAATTATCAATAATTTGAGTGTTTTTTCTTTCACATGCTAATCAGCTATAGTATTCCAGTTAAATATTAGAATCCCTATCTAAGAAACATGGCTTTCATTGAGTTCTAATGAATATCAGGAACATGAGAAGTTTGAAATCACAAGGAAATACATGAGTACTAATGATACTTGTGAGTGTCAAAAGAAGTCAAGCCTATATAAGCTAGCCAACTATCAGGTCTGGCTTCTTTTATTCAAATTTTGCTATAATAATAATAATTGCTAACATTTATTGAATGCTTATTACATAATGAAATAAGGAACTATTAAAATGGTTTTTACATATATAGAAACTGAAAAGTAAAGTGGTTTCAGTTAATAAATGGCAGACCTAAGATTATTAGAGGTTGTCATATATTGACACATCTAATCCTTTTAAACTTGGTTTTCAGTGACCAGTTTATAAAGCAAGTATTTCTTTTAATAAAGTGGAAAAATAGAATATAGTAAAGTAGATATTTTTACTTACTCTTGAACTGAACAAAGATAGGTATCGCATGAAATTAGATTTTTATTCTCTTTTTAAACAAAAATTTAGCAACTGGGATCTTCTTCAAGTTTGAATTTTTTAGGGGGTCAGATTTAAAGAGAAAAGTATTTTATAGTAGTGAATATAATCTTTTCAGTTATTTTCTAATCTCCAAACAAAATACAGTGTATAAATATATCTTTCAAATATGAATAAAATATTTAGTTTGGTGAACTGGGTGACTAGACCAATGGTCTACTGTGGTCCCAAGTTAAAATCTAGTTTTGACACAATAGTATTTCTGTGACAGTTTCTAATTTATAAGTACACATGAATATTTATAAATTCCAGATAAATCAGACATGTGTTCATTTTTCACAATGAAATGATCAGACAATATGAGAAAAAATTGTGAGTTACTGACTGTAATGAGTATTTCTTAACTTATTAGTAACATTCATATTCCCTATATTTATGATTTATAACATTTGGCTGAACAAACAACATAAAACATCTTATAGTGCTTTTTAAATAATGTGTTTTTTATATTATCACAATACCTATAAAGGAAGAGTCTTTTCATTGCATAGATATAAACATTTCAGAGTCAAAAGTAGTGGGAAAAATAGAAGTACTCATGTTCAGAGACTCATCAAATAGTTAACATATATACTTGATAAACAGACAAATCTTATGCTTTCAGATGGTGTCCCCAGTATTTTAAATAGTACCTTGAGTCATGGAAATTGCCACAGTAATTACCTACAGTAGAAGAAAAGGAATTATAAGGCATACATCTTACAGTTGCTGTGTCACTAGGCTTTTGATCTACCATAACATGTTTTGAAGGTATTGTGGTATCATGCAAGGTACTAAACTGAGTTATATCAGCAGTCAATGAGCATCAATTAACAGTGACCTTTTAGGAAAAAAAATGTGTGAGCAAATTTTAAAGGTTATACCTTAGAAATTTTGAGTCTTATACTGAACGTCTTAAAGAATTTTTAGGAAAAAAATCATAGAACATGATAGACATTTAACTTTACAAAAATATGAACTGCCTTTCTAATAGCCCTCTTAATAAAATGAGATTAGATCATCTCCAAAGTAGGGATTTCACCCTGCTTTGGTTCTATTATACAAATCACATACATGTAACCTGGTATCCTCTCTGGGCAGAGAGATAGTGCATTTAAGTATGTGACTACCTACTGTGATATTAACTCTCTTGCTCCTTCATGTCTGATGTGATGTGGAACATCTTTCAATATTAGGAAAAGCTTAATTGATTTATCAAGTGTCCTGTATTTTCTTGCATTATTTCTATCTGGTGACCTGCGTGTTTGTGGTTCTTATGACTGGACAACTAGGATTGTCTTTGAAAATACCATTCTAATGTTATTTTCTAGTGCTATTGTAATGTCAACTTAAAGAAAAATGCATGAGAGTTCTGAGTTTAAATTTTATTCAGGGTCTTATTGAGGACTATAGCTTGAGACACAGCCACTCAGTACCTCTGAGTAAACTGCCCAGAAGAGGTAGGAGAGAAGCATATATATATATATTATATATATATGTATATATGGATTTTTTGGCTAGGAAATACTTGTATTCAAGCAAACATCTTGGTAAAAATTACTGCAAATCAAAAAGAACAGATATCTCAAGTTAATGATTTTAGTGCTTTTCTATGTATGGGAAGTTGCAAGGATTTGAGGTCACTGAAATTCTTTCCAAGATATGTACTTTACTATGTAAGGGCTTGCTTATCCAAAGCACAGAGCTCCTCATCCTTGTTTCTCATCCTGAATTCCCTGCAGGGCACAGTTGATGGCTGACTGAAGTGGGTAATGACTTAACCCTTGTATAACTGGATAATGAGCTACACTCTTTATTTCTTGTTCACAATCTCAAAATTAATTACACACACACACACACACACACACACAAACACGGTAAAGCTGTAAAGTAATGAAATCCGTTCCTCAAATGAACAAGACGAAAAAGAATATGAATGATAACTAAGTACCAGTTACTTTCTTTTCTTATTTGATGGATACATTACTTTTATTAACGTTCCATTTTCCTCTCTATTCACAGTTTTGTAACAAAATTGAATTTTTACACAGCTTTGTCTACAATTACTTTGTGAAAATCCACAATATAGAGAACTACCTTGTTTTAACATTAAAAGAACTTCCTCTTTTCAGAAAGATCTGCAGCAATTTTTCTCTCTAAACAAAACCTCTGCTCTATGGTTCATGTTCAGATATGGGCTTCATTCAAATCTGCTTCCTTTCTTCTGAGTTGCTAATGGAAGCATATGGTAACATTTCTGCCTGGGCTAATTTAAATTATCTCCCTTAAAGTGAGGCTGAGTAAATAGCTTAGAAAATATTCTCTTTTATACAAAGAGAACTATTTTGACATAGTGCATAACTATATATATACAATTGTATAAATACACCTTTAAAATAATGGATTTTCTTCTTATACACAATGAATTAAGTTCATTATAAGGTGAAAATGACTGACATGTGGTCCTTTTCTGACAGCAGCATTAGTCAAAAAAAGTGGGTACAGATAAACAGACCCCTGGGTTGTATGTTGGGAAAGGGAAAAGCACTATTGGGGCAGAATTTACCTACATTTTATTTTGACTATAGTTTTGCCTCAGGAGATGGGCCATATAGGGAAATGTGTATTCCACTCCTCTTGTAGAATATGAGTTCTTTTATCTATGAGTAGGGATAGATGTAGAGCATATATTAAAAAACAACCCCTTTGCAAAATTTTAAATGTCAAAAAAGTCATGTCTATATCCAATGAGATTTTTGTTAAGATTTAAATCTATTTATACTGTAATAAATTAGGTTACTCAAGCAATTCAGGGCCGTCCATCTAGTCTCATGCTTTTGAAATGTAAAGCATTCAGTCCTGTTGCTTATAAAATCATACAGTGCTTACATTCCAATTTATGTTGATTTAGTTCAAATAATGGAAATTTTAAATCACCTCATGGCTATTTTGACAGGTTGTACAGACCGTGGTAAAATGATTTTGGACATGTGTTCAGAATTCTGTAAGCAGGGGGAAAAAATAAGAAATATAAAGAGTTCCTAATTCACAATGTTTGCTATTTGCTAGAAATTCATTTGTAAGCAATTGTTTTATAAGATTTTTTATAATATAAACTAAAATAAACATAATATTATAAATATGTTGAGCCTTCTATTTAGTTTTATATCAGAACTGTCATAAAAAGATGCTGCATTTTATTTATATAGAAAATAAAAGGCAATGAAATTGTCAAGTTAGGAGACTGTGAGTTCTAATCTACAAATATTCAGTTTTGAGTTCCTAGAGCTATATATTCCAAAAGATTATAGATATATGAACTGAAAGTAATTCCCTTGATCCAGACAAGCTTTGCATCTCTTAACCACACTGAGAGTTTTCTACACAGTTCTCAAATTGATTGACAGGTGTGTAGATAAAAGTTGTTTTTCTTTTAACTTTACGTTATTTATCTTCCAAGGTTTTTTCAACCCCAGAGGCTCACTGACACTTCGGGAATGGTAGTTATAATTATTTAATTTTGAACAGTTTAGCTTTCTGACTGTTACCACTTGATAACAGCTCAAAGTAGGGTTGGCTTTAGACTCCAATATAATAGGCAGTTGGGATATGAAGATTAGAATCTCCTAATCTCTGTATGTACTCTGTACTTCTTTCTTTGAGACTCATTATTGTGCAATTCTCACCAGTAAAGATTTCCCCTTTATGAGCAGTCTCTTGCAAAACTTCTCTTAGAGGGGAGTTGAGGAAGATGGCGGAAGAGTAAGACAAGGAGATCACCTTCCACCCCACAGATGCCCTCAAGCGATCTACATGCAGGGGCGGGGTCAAATAGAAAGCTGAACCCCGGGAGCTGTGCGAACAAAGAAGAGAAAGGGAAATTTCTCCCCGCAGCCTCAGGAGCAGTGGATTAAATCTTGATAATCAACTTGATGTATCCTGCATCTGTGGAATACCTGAATAGACAATGAATCATCCCAAATTGAGGAGGTGGACTTTGGGAGCAAGATATATTATTTTTCCCCCTTTTCCTCTTTTTGTGAGTGTGTATGTGTATGCTTCTGTGTGAGATTTTGTCTGTATACCTTTGCTTTCACCATTTGTCCTGGGTTCTGTCTGTCTGCTTTATTTTCTTTTAACTTAAAAAAATTATTTTTCTTAATAATTATTTTTTCTTTTAATAATTTGATTTTATCTTACTTTATTTTATTTTATCTTCTTTCTTTCTTTCTTTCTTTCTTTCTTTCTTTCTTTCTACTTTTTCTCACTTTTATTCTGAGGCGTGTGGATGAAAGGCTCTCGGTGGTCCAGCCAGGAGTCAGTGCTGTGTCTCTTAGGTGGGAGAGCCAACTTCAGGACACTGGTACACAAGAGACCACACAGCTCCATGTAATATCAAATGGTGAAAACCTCCGAGAGATCTCCACCTCAGCACCAGGACCCAGCTTCACTCAATGACTAGCAAGCTACAGTGCTGGACACCCTATGCCAAACAACTAGCAAGACAGTAACACAGCCCCACCCATTAGCAGAGTGGTTGCCTAAAATCATAATAAGGCCACAGACACCCCAAAACACACCACCAGATGTGGACCTGCCCACCAGAAAGACAAGATCCAGACTCATCCACCAGAACACAGGCACTAGTCCCCTACACTAGGAAGCCTACACAACCCACTGAACCAACTTTAGCCACTGGGGACAGACAACAAAAACAATGGGAACTACAAACCTGCAGCCTGCAAAAAGGAGACCCCAAACACAGTAAGATAAGCAAAATGAGAAGACAAAAACACAAAGCATAAGAAGGAGCAAAGTAAAAACTCACCAGACCTAACAAATGAAGATGAAATAGGCAGTCTACCTGAAAAATAATTCAGAATAATGATAGTAAAGATGATCCAAAATCTTGGAAATAGAATAGACCAAATGCAAGAAACATTTAACAAGGACTTAGAAAAACTAAAGAGCAAACAAGCAATGATGAACAACACAATAAATGAAATTAAAAATACTCTAGAAGGGATCAATAACAGAATAACTGAGGCAGAAGAATGGATAAGTGACCTGGAAGATAAAATAGTGGAAATAACTACTGCAGAGCAGAATAAAAAAAAAAAAAGAATGAAAAGAACTGAGGACAGTCTCAGAGACTTCTGGGACAACCTGAAATGCACCAACATTCGAATTATAGGGGCCCCAGAAGAAGAAGAGAAAAGAAAGGGACTGAGAAAATATTTGAAGAGATTATAGTTGAAAACTTCCCTAATATGGGAATGGAAATAGTTAATCAAGTCCAGGAAGCACAGAGAGTCCCATATAGGATAAATCTAAGGACAAACACAGCAAGACACATTAATCAAACTATCAAAAATTAAATACAAAGAAAACATATTAAAAGCAGCAAGGGAAAATTAACACACAAGGGAATCCCCATAAGGTTAACAACTTCTCTTTCAGCAGAAACTCTGTAAGCCAGAAGGGAGTGGCAGGACGTATTTAAAGTGATGAATGAGAAAAACCTACAACCAACATTACTCTGCCCAGTAAAGATCTCATTCAGATTTGATGGAGAAATTTAAAACTTTAGAAACAAGCAAAAGCTGAGAGAGTTCAGCACCACAAAACCAGCTTTACAACAAATGCTAAAGGAACTTCTCTAGGCAAGAAACACAAGAGAAGGAAAAGACCTATAATAACGAACCCAAAACAACTAGGAAAATGGGAATAGGAACATACATATCGATAATTACCTTAAATGTAAATGGATTAAATACTCCCACCAAAAGACACAGACTGGGTGAATGGATACAAGAACAAGACCCATATATATGCAGCCTACAAGAGACCCACTTCAGAAATAGGGACACATACAGACTGAAAGTGAGGGGATGGAAAAAGATATTCTATGAAAATGGAAATCAAAAGAAAGCTGGAGTAGCAATTCTCATATCAGACAAAATAGACTTTAAAATAAAGACTATTAGAAAAGACAAAGAAGGACACTACATAATAATCAAGGGATTGAACCAAGAAGAAGATATAACAATTGTAAATGTTTATGCACCCAACATAGCAGCACCTCAATACATAAGGCAAATACTAACAGCCATAAAAGGGGAAATGGGCAGTAATACATTCATAGGAGGGGACTTTAACACCCCACTTTCACCAATGGACAGATCATCCAAAATGAAAAAAAATAAGGAAACACAAGCTTTAAATGATACATTAAACAAGATGGACTTAATTGATATTTATAGGACATTCGATGCAAAAACAACAAAATACACATTCTTCTCAAATGCTCATGGAACATTCTCCAAGGTAGATCATATCTTGGGTCACAAATCAAACTTTGGTAAATTTAAGAAAACTGAAATCATATCAAGTAACTTTTCCGACCACAGCGCTATGAGACGAGATATCAATTACAGGAAAAGATCTGTAAAAAACACAAACACATGGAGGATAAACAATACACTATTTAATAACCAAGTGATCACTGAAGAAATCAAAGAGGAAATCAAAATATATCTAGAAACAAATGACACTGGAGACACGACGACCCAAAACCTATCAGATGCAGCAAAAGCAGTTCTAAGAGGGAAGTATATAGCAATACAATCCTACCTTAAGAAACAGGAAACATCTCAAACAAACAACCTAAACTTGCACCTAAAGCAATTAGAGAAAGAAGAACAAAAAAAACCTCAAAGTTAGCAGAAGGAAAGAAATCAAATATATCATATCAGAAATAAATGAAAAAGAAATGAAGGAAATGATAGCAAAGATCAATAAAACTAAAAGTTGGTTCTTTGAGAAAATAAATAAAATTGATAAACCATTAGCCAGACTCATCAAGAAGAAAAGGGAGAAGACTCAAATCAATAGAATTAGAAATGAAAAAGGAGAAGTAACAACTGACACTGCAGAAATACAAAAGATCATGAGAGATTACTACAAGCAACTCTATGCCAATAAAATGGACAACGAGGAAGAAATGGACAAATTCTTAGAAATGCACAAACTGCCGACAATGAATCAGGAAGAAATAGAAAATATGAACAGACCAATCACAAGCACTGAAATTGAAACTGTGATTAAAAGTCTTCCAACAAACAAAATCCCAGGACCAGATACTTCACAGGTGAATTCCATCACACATTTAGAGAAGAGCTAACACCTATCCTCTTCAAACTCTTCCAAAATATAGCAGAGGGAGGAACACTCCCAAACTCATTCTACGAGGCCAACATCACCCTGATACAAAAACCAGACAAGGATGTCACAAAGAAAGAAAACTACAGGCCAATATCACTGATGAACATAGATGTAAAAATCCTCCACAAAACACTAGCAAACAGAATCCAACAGCACATTGAATCATACACATGATCAAGTGGGTTTTTTTCCAGGAATGCAAGGATTCTTCAATATATGCAAATCAATCAACATGATACACCATATTAACTAATTGAAGGAGAAAAACCATATGATCATCTCAGTAGATTCAGAGAAAGCTTTTGACAAAATTCAACACCCATTTATGATAAAAACACTGTAGGGGCTTCCCTGGTGGCGCAGTGGTTGAGAGTCTGCCTGCCGATGCAGGGGACAAGGGTTCGGGCACCAGTCCAGGAAGATCCAACACGCCGCAGAGCGGTGAGGCCCGTGAACCACGGCCACTGAGCCTGCGCGTCTGGAGCCTGTGCTCCACAACGGGAGAGGCTACAACAGTGAGAGGCCCGTGTACCACAAAAACAAAACAAAACAAAAAAAACACTGCAAAAAGTCAGCATAGAGGAAACTTTTCTCAACATAATAAAGGTCATATATGAAAAACCCACAGCCAACATCGTCCTCAATGGTGAGAAACTGAAACCATTTCCACTAAGATCAGGAAAAAGACAAGGTTGCCCACTCTCACCACTCTTTTTTATTTATTTATTTATTTATTTATTTATTTATTTTTGGCTGTGTTGGGTCTTCGTTTCTACGCGAGGGCTTTCTCTAGTTGTGGCGAGCGGGGGCCACTCTTCATTGCGGTGCGTGGGCCTCTCACCGTCGCGGTCTCCGCGGCCTCTCTTGTTGCGGAGCACAGGCTCCAGACGCGCAGGCTCAGTAGTTGTGGCTCACGGGCTTAGTTGCTCCACGGCATGTGGGATCCTCCCAGACCAGGGCTCGAACCCGTGTCCCCTGCATTAGTAGGCAGACTCTCAACCACTGCGCCACCAGGGAAGCCCCTCACCACTCTTATTCAACGTTGTTTTGGAAGTTTTAGCCACAGCAATCAGAGAAGAAAAATAAATAAAAGGAATCCAAATCGGAAAAGAAGAAGTAAAGTTGTCCCTGTTTGCAGATGACATGATACTCTACACAGAGAATCCTAAAGATGCCACCAGAAAACTGCTAGAGTTAATCAATGAATTTGGTAAAGTAGCAGGATACAAAATTAATGCACAGAAATCTCTGGCATTCCTATACACTAATGATGAAAAATCTGAAAGTGAAATTAAGAAAACACTCCCATTTACCATTGCAACAGAAAGAATAAAATATCTAGGAATAAACCTACCTAAGGAGACAGAAGACCTGTATGCAGAAAATTATAGACACTGATGAAAGAAACTAAAGATGGTACAAAGAGATGGAGAGATATACCATGTTCTTGGATGGGAAGAATCAACACTGTGAAAATGACTACTACACAAAGCAATCTACAGATTCAATGCAATTCCTATCAAACTACCATTGGCATATTTCACAGAACTAGAACAAAAAAATTCACAATTTGTATGGAAACACGAAAGACCCTGAATAGCCAAAGCAATCTTGAGAACAAAAAAATGGAGCTGGAGGAATTAGGCTCCCTGACTTCAGACTATACTACCAAGCTACAGTAATCAAGACAGTATGGTACTGGCACAAAAACAGAAAGATAGATCAATGGAACAGGATAGAAAGCCCAGAGATAAACCCACACACATATGGTCACCTTATCTTTGATAAAGGAGGCAAGAATGTACAGTGGAGAAAAGACAGCCTCTTCAAAAGTGGTGCTGGGAAAACTGGACAGGTACATGTGAAAGTATGAGATTAGAACACTCCCTTACACCATACACAAAAATAAGCTCAAAGTGGATTAAAGACCTAAATGTAAGGCCAGACACTCTCAAACTCTTATAGGAACACATAGGCAGAACACTCTATGAAATAAATGACAGCAAGATTCTTTTTGACCCACCTCCTAGAGAAATGGAAATAAAAACAAAAATAAACAAATGAGACTGAATGAAACTTAATAGCTTTTGCACAGCAAAGGAAACCATAAACAAGACCAAAAGAAAACCCTCAGAATGGGAGAAAATATTTGCAAATGAAGCAACTAACAAAAGATTAATCTCCAAAATTTACTAGCAGCTCGTGCAGCTCAATAACGAAAAATAACAACCCCATCCAAAAATGGGCAGAAGACCTAAATAGACATTTCTCCAAAGAAGATATACAGATTGCCAACAAACTCATGAAAGAATGCTCAACATCATTAATCATTAGAGAAATGCAAATCAAAACTACAGTGTGATATTATCTCATACCAGTCAGAATGGCCATCCTCAAAAAATCTAGAAATAATAAATGCTGGAGAGGGTGTGGAGAAAGGGGAATACTCTTGCACTGTTGGTGGGAATGTAAATTGATACACCCACTACGGAGAACAGTGTGGAGGTTCCTTAAAAACTACAAATAGAAGTCCCCTATGATCCAGCAATCCCACTACTGGGCATACACCCTGAGAAAACCATAATTCAAAAAGAGTCATGTACCACAGTGTTCATTGCAGCTCTATTTACAATAGCCAGCATATGGAAACAACCTAAGTGTCCATCAACAGATGAATGGATAAAGAAGATGTGGCACATATATACAATGGAATATTAGTTAGCCATAAATGGAAACGAAATTGAGTTATTTATAGTGAGGTGGATGGACCTAGAGTCTGTCATACAGAGTGAAGTAAGTCAGAAAGAGAAAAACAAATACTGTATGCTAACACATATATATGGAATCTTAGAAAAAAAGAAAAAGGTCATGAGGAACCTAGGGGTAAGATGGGAATAAAGAGACAGACCTACTAGAGAATGGACTTGAGGATATGGGGAGGTGGAAGGGTAAGCTGTGACAAAGTGAGAGAGTGGCATGGACATATATACACTACCAAACAAAATAGATAGGTAGTGGGAAGCAGCCGCATAGCACAGGGAGATCAGCTAGGTGCTTTGTGACCACCTAGAGGGGTGGGATAAGGAGGGTGGGAGGGAGGGAGACGCAAGAGGGAAGAGATATGGGACATATGTATATGTATAACTGATTCACTTTGCTATAAAGCAGAAACTAACATGCCATTGTAAAGCAATTATACTCCAATAAAAATGTTAAAAAAAAGACATGAAATAACAAAAAAAAATTTCTCTTAGAAAGGTAATAGATTAGGTATCTGACACTCTATTGACAATTAATTTACAGGATCTCTTTCCTTCATGCCTGGGAAGATCCAGGCCATCAGGAAGGCACTGGACACCTTGGGTTGATGCATTCATTACAACAGGGGCCAAAGAGAACTCAAAAGGGTGTCAGAACAACTCTAAGGATCAACATTGCCTCCTTCACTGTTTGGCTAAGGGTGACCCCTGAACAAAAAAATAACGTAATGAGCAGGTGTGTCCATAGGGTACACTTGTGAAAGACATTTGTTTTTGGCTGGAGTATATGAAACTAAATAGCTTATTTCCCCCCTCTTGTTCCATTTACGTTATAAAATCTTAAATCCAAATTACAAGACAAAGGTCGTTAAGAGGAAATTCCTCTGACATTGAGTAGGGAAGATTAGAGGTAGCTATTATTCCTTTTTATAATCATGTAGCTACTTAAAACAAAATGAAAGAAGACCCCCTGCCTTGCTTACATTGTACACACATGGAAAAGAATAATATCACATGTCCAAGCAGACTTGCATGTGCCTGAAGGACATTTCAAGGTCCTGCAACCCCACTTGTTAACTGGCTTGGCGTTCATACCATTTAAGTCACTGTGGATCTGTTTTAACAAATGGCAGAAAAGAATTTGGGGACCCAGAAGTCCCCAGGGTCATCCCCTCCCCAGTTCCAAGGTAGTTCTGTGACATCATTAGATGCTTTACTACAAGGAATAACAAAAATATAACATTTATTGAATACTCATTATATTCGTGGCACTTTATGTTTATTGGAGTTAACTGTGGCAACAATTCTGTTAGGTATGCTTATCTTCATTTTGCAGCTACAGAAATGGGCAAGGAAAGATTATTTAATTCCCTTAAGGTGACACAGCAAACATGCAGCTGAAAAAGGATTTGGACCCTAGCAGTATACCCACATTGTCCACACTTTTTACCATTATACTATGTTGTCACCAGAGGAACAGGACCCAGTGAAGTGGAGGTGGACAATGATGTAACTGAGCAGTTTGCTGAGGAGTCAAGCTTCTAATTGGACATGATATTTGCATTACTAGTGCCAAAACATTGTAAAGGCACAAGAAAAATGTCATCAATAGTTCAGCACTTTGCAAGCAGTTGTACATTTAGCATCATAGAGAAAAAATATCCATATGGAAGACTGAATATTTTATTTTGCACATAGGTGTCCTGGCATTATAGGAAGAAAGAAAAGTGACTTCTATTCAGTTATTTACCATTTGTGGTGACATCAGCACTCTATAAACAGGAGAGAAAACAAATGCTAGTGTTCATACTATATCTACGTTGTGCTGAAATGGCTTGCAACTTCAATCCCTTCCTTTAAGGTATTTCAGTGGGATGTCACCGGGGGCAGCCTCAGCAAAACTGCAAAAGTTAGACTCATCTTGGGTGCTCTTTTGTATCTTCGGGGATGCACCATCCCTTTGTCCTCACCAAATGAAGCATGACTTGATGGTTTATAAATCCCCCATTCACAGCATGCTCTTAAAATCAAGTCATTCATAGCAAGAGCAATTTGAAAAGGGTCAAAGTTTTAAGTAACTGTGGTGCAAACTCATAGTAGAATTTCAAGCACCTGTATGGGTGGCCAATTTGTGAAAATAGTGGACTTCTGAGGCCCTTACAAGCCCTCTAAAAAGCCACTGAATTATATGATTCCCAGGCTTACAAGTCTTGAAACTCCTGTACAGGAAAAACAGTGATAAAGTCAATGACTGATTAGTTGCTAATTATGTAACTTAAAAGAATGGGGGACACAAAGACTACACATGATACTGGTTTAGACTAGAAGTATTTCTTTGAAAATATTAGCAAGCAAAATACTTTCACTATGCTACTGCCTTCCAACAGCAGTCACTGAAGACCCTCTGTAAAGGCTACACAGGTGCCAGTTACTATAAAACATAATCTATTGATCTCTGTGCATGTATGTCAATCTCTCTGTGTCAGCTCCTCTCTCTCTCTCTCTCTCTAAATTGCCTCAGAAATACAGCCACTCAACTTTGCTGTTCTAGCATGGAAGCATGTACAGACAATATGCAATCACATGAGTGGACTTCTTTTCCCTTAAAACTTTATTTACAAAAATAGGTCATAGATTGCTGACTCCTTTACGAGAGGTATAATTTTAGGTTGTACATTTAGGTTTATGATCTATTTTGAGTTAATTTTTGTATACGATGCAAGATACTGATCAAATTCATTTTCTTGAATATAAATATCTAATTGGCTAATAACACTTGTTGAAAAGACTATCTTCTTTCCATTGGCTTTCCTTTGCACCCTGGCCAAAATCAGTTTTCCATGTACTTGTGGGTCTCTTTGTCAGCTCTTTACTCTGTTCCATTGATTTATTTGTCTATCTTGAAGGCTAAAATCACACTGCTTTATATGTTTTATAACTATATAATGCATCTTGGAATCAGATAGTGTTAGCCCTTAAAGTTTGTTCATTATTCTCTGGGTGTTTTTAAGATTAACTCTTCACTGCTGGTTTTAAGCAATTTGATACTGATATGCCTTGTACTTTTTCTTGAGTTCTTGCGTTTGGGGTTCCTTGAACTTTTTGGATCACTGGGTTTACAGTTTGTATCAATTTTGGGAAAATTTTGGCCATTATTTCTTAAAATATCTTTTCTGCCCTCCCCTCTCTCTCCTCTCCTCTAAGGAGATGAATTATACTTATATGTCTCCTTGAAGTTATCCCAAAGCTCAGAAATAGTCTGTTCCTGTTCCCTTTAGCTGGGTTATTTTTTTTTCCTTCTTTGTTTCACTTTGGAAAGTCTCTATTGTGAAGTCTTTGAGTTCATTAATCTCTTTATCTCCAATGCCTAGTCTGCCGTTAATCCCAACCAGTGAATTTTTCATCACACACATTATAGTTTTCATCCTAGATGTTTTATTTGAATCTGTTTAAATATCTTTCACGTCTCTGCTTACCTTTATGTATGTATTATAACAACCAGTTTAATGTCCTTATCTGTTACCATCTAATATCTAGGTAAATTTCAATTGTTTAATTCTTCTCTACATAATGAGTTGTATTTTCCTAATTCTTTCCACACCTGGTAATTTTTTATTGGATGCCAGAATCTGTGAGTTTGCCCTTGTTGAGATCATATATACGTGTGTGTGTGTGTGTGTATATATATATATATACATATATATATTTATATATACGTATATAGATTTTCTTGAGCTTTGTTCTGGTATATATAAAATTACTTGGAAATGGTTTCACCTTTTTGAGTCTTGCTTTTAAGAATTGTTAGGTAGGACCAGAGCTATGATTAGCTTAGCACTATTAATTCCCCACTAATGAGTCAAGACCCTTTTGAGTAATCTGCCCAATGCCCCATGAACAATGAGGTTTTGCAGTCTGACTTGTGGGAAAAGACACTATTCTTGGTCCCGTGTGTATGCTAGGTACTGTTCTCTAATCTTCTCTGAGGACTTTTCCCCCCTGACTCAGGTAGTTTCCTCATACACACGATCCAATAATCCACTCAGTAAAGTAGTGGCTTTCTGTGGTTTCAGTAACCTGCGTTCAACCAAGGTCTGAAAACATTAAATGGAAAATTCCAGAAATAAACAATTTATAAGTTTTGAATTGTGCACTTTCTGTTCTGAGTAGCATGATGAAAACTCACACCATCCCGCTCTATCCTGCCTGAGATCTCCAACCATCGACATCATCTTCTCCTAATATCCAACCATTGACATCATCATGGCTAGACGATCCAGGATCACCCAAAGCAGATGATCCTATTGACCTTCTGATGATTAGTCAGAAAGTCAATAGTAGCCTAATGCTGTGTCACAATACCTACTCATCTACCTCACTTCATCTCATCATGCAGGGATTTTATTATCTCATATCATCATAACAAGAAGGGTGAGTACAGAATAATAAGATATTTTGAGAGGGAAAGACCACATTCACATAACTTTTATTACAGTATATTGTTACAATTATTCTATTCTAATTTATTATTAATTATTATTAATCACTTACTTTGCCTAGTTCATAAATTAAACTTTATCATAGGTATGTATGTATAGGAAAAACAGTATATATAGAGTTTGGTACTATGTGTGGTTTCAGGCATCCACTGGGGGTCTTGGAAAATATCCTGTGGATAAGGCGGGACTACTGTATTCTTTTCAATACTCTAAGTTCTCTCTTTATGTGAAGAAAATAAGCCAGGTCTGAGGGTTGGCTTATACAGGCTTGGCTTCTTTTGGTACTCATAAATATTTTTAGTACTCATGTGTTTCCTTGTCACTTCAAATGTTTCATGTTCCTGTCGTTCATTAGAAGTTTATGAACACTCTCTCCTCTCCAATACACTGTCCTATGTATTCTAGTTAGCTTGGTTTCTCCAGACTCTAACCTCTTCAACATAGGGACTCCACAGGATTCTGCCTGGCTTCACCTACCTGCACTATAGCCTAGAAACTCTCTCAAGGCAGGAAACTGGGGAAACCATATGGCTCACTTCATTTAACTACATTTCAACGTTCCTGTCCTTGATTGCCTGATGTCCAGTGTCTTGATACCAGAGATTCTTTCATATACTTTGTTAATTTTTGTTCATGTGTTTATTTTAGGAAGGAGATTGAAGCTGGTCCCTATGACTCCTCTTTTTTGCTGGAAGTGGCATTCTCCACTGGTTTAACCTTATATTTAACTGTAAGAAAATATCCTTCTTTTTGAGGTGTCTATCAGTGACTCAGAAATTCTAGCTCTATTTTGTGTGAAGTCATTTAGATGATATCTAATACACTAATAGAATATTTTAGTCTTTACTTGGAGTGCTATAGCTACTAAAATCCTCATTTTGCTCATTTCATAGCTTAAGTTACTGAAAGCCAGTACTTAATATTATCATCACTAATTTATATGAATATCCACCAGAGCATTGTTTATAATTGCATAAATAACAAAATACACTGCAAATATCTAATAATGGGAATGTTAAGATAAATACATAAGGTGGAATATTATACAGCCATTACATAAAATGTTTTTCTAAAAATATTTAATTACATTGGAAAATGTTACTATGTAATGTTAAATAAGATTGTACATATAGTTGAATGTCAATTTCATTAAAAATACATAAATATACATTTTAAAATTGGATGAAAATGCATTAGCTTCTTAATTATAATGGTGGTTATCTCAATGTTAAATGCTGTAGTCATTAATTGTCATTTGTTAAAATTTCAGCCTCCCCAACACGATACGATTGCATTTCCTGGCCTCCTTCTGGTTGGATAGAACCATATAACTACTTCTTGCCAGTGGGTTGTGGACAGAAATTATAATATGTCACTTCTGGGATGCAGGATTTAGTTGGCATTGTTAGATTTTCCAAAATCCCTCTGCAGCTGACATGACTAACAGTAATTAATGTTCAGCACAGTTGCTGCTTCACCAACCTCGGTCCTTGAGTAACCATTATAAATTGAGACTCTTCTTGCCAAATCACAATTGACAGCTAGAATGAGCAAGCAATTCATCTTTGTTTCTTTAGCAACTGATATTTGGGGGTTGTTTGTTATAACATGAAGTGGGCTATCCTGACCGATACCAGGGGATTATGGAAAATTTCATTTTTCTTTATTATACATTTCTGTATTTTCCAATATATACACAATGAACTTGGATTAATTTTGATATAAAAATTCTTTGCTATTATACTTACTTCATTGAATGAAAGGTGACATCACTTGGAAGAAATACCATTATTTTATTATGTACCCCTAAGAAAGAATAAATGTTGCAAGTTAAACTGTGACTTAATGCTTCAATGAGAGTTCTATATATTATTTGAATTGGTTACATCAGTCTCTTGTTGCTTTCCAATTTCTTTTATCAGCTCCAAAGTATTTGGCCATTTCTTCTGTCATCTGCCTTCAGTTGTGTCACTAGATATGTGGTGTAATATATGTAGGCACCTTTATTTCTTAAGTTTCATAAAACTTTTTGTTTGTTCTTTGAAATAAAAATATGAATGTGTCATTTCTCCACTGATCACTAATGTAACTAGCTTCCTATTGCAGCTGTAACAAATTGCTACCAAATCAGTGGTTAAAAGCAACACAAGGGCTTCCCTGGTGGCGCAGTGGTTGAGAGTCCATCTGCTGATGCAGGGGACACGGGTTTGTGCCCCGGTCCGGGAGGATCCCACATGTCGCGGAGCAGCTGGGCCTGTGAGCCATGGCCACTGAGCCTGCACGTCCGGAGCCTGTGCTCCGCAACGGGAGAGGCCACAACAGTGAGAGGTCCGCGTACCGCAAAAAAAAAAAAAAAAAAAAAAAAAAAACACAAAATTTTTATCTTACAATTGTGGAAATCAGAAGTCTTAAATGGGTCTCAATGGGCTAAAATCAAGCTGCCAGTAGGGCTGCATTCCTTTTACATCCAGAAGGAATATGTGTCTTGATAATCTGTTTCTTTGCTTTTTACAGCTTCTAGAAGCTGCCCACATTCCTTGGCTCATGATTCCATTCAAAGCTGGCAATGTTAGGCTAATTCTCACACTGCTATCTCTCTGAATCTCTCTTTTGTAGTCACATCTTCTGCTGACTGATTCATCTCTTGCCTCTCTCCCATTTTTAAGTACTCTTGTGATTACACTGGGTTTACCTTGATAATCCAGGACAATCTTCCTATTTTAAGGTCTTCTTATCAGTAACTTTAATTACCCTTGGCTATATAACATATTCATAGGTTCCTGGGATTAGGATGTGGACATCTTTGTGGGGGGAGGCATTATTCTGCTTACCACAATCACTAATATGAAATGCAGGCTCCCTGCTCTTTTTCTATCCCTTCCTGCATACCCAGTAACTTTTGCCTCAGTGAGAAATCACATTTTATATTTTTTGGAGACATTTTAAAAACAATGCATATAGTACCAAGAAAGTACACAACACATTGCAGTGATGACCATATGTTTATTATATTTTTTTAGTGTAGATATTCTCTACAAAATCACTGATTTTCAGAAAGCTATCTCTAATTTGGGCAACTCAAAGTATAGGGAAATCATGGTATCCTCCTATTTTTTTTTTTTTTGGCCACACCACGCAGCATGTGGAAGTTCCCCAACCAGGGATCGAAACTATGCCCCCTGCAGTGGAAGCACGGGGTCTTAACCACTAGACCACCAGGGAAGTCCTGATGACCATATGAACAACTATGATCGAATTTCACAATGACAGCTAACTTACCCCTTGTTGACGGTAAGATGCCATAGATTTTTAGAATGCATCACTATATCAAAGATGTTGAATGTAGAAAAACAGTGTGTGTCTTAGAATCAATGACATAAAGCATATGCAAAGGAATAATCAACAGATCTGCCAGTTACTCATCTGACAGTTCTCTAAAGAATGGAACAAATACAAGATAAGCTTTGACAGGAAAAGTAGAACCAGAACATGGGCTTAGTCCATGCTGAATAGTGAAAAAGAGGCATGAGGACACTACACACATATGTCATGAGACACTGAAATGAGGGCTGAGATGACTAGCATAGCCATTGATTGAAATGTAAATAATCCCACACTCATTCAAAAAAAAACACCCTTCAGTAAATATTCAAGGAAGTTTTCCATTTTTATTAACATAAACTAGGCTTGCTTCCTCCATGTGCTTATCTATTTTGACGTTTTGAATTGCACAGGAATGAATGTGCTTTGAAGAGTGATGAATTTAAAAATTCGAATCACGCACCATGAATCAGATAATGGGTATAAAATGATTTCACAATCTAAAGTAAAAAGTCAAGTGTACTTTTCTCAAAATCATTTTTCATAGATAATTTCCTTTCCCTTTATAACCATGGTAGGGACACTGATTTATTATCTATCTTGAGGTGGTAAAAATACAAGGACAGCAAATATAAACAAAACTTTACTACTGTTTATTAAATTCCTACTTTGAAAAATAGCAAAGTTTCAAGATGCAACTGCAGACAAAACTTCAGTAATTAAGGATAATTGGGAAGAAGGCAATTCTGATTTAGTGAAAAGTCTAAATCACATTAAGTTTGAAAAGAAATATAGTTGAGTTACATTGAAGCAATGTAATAAGATACATTTTTTGAAGCTAACTAATTTTTGGCAATTGATGATACTTGTTTTAGTAAAAATATGATTGTGATTAGGCTTTAACTGAATAGCATGGAAAAGAGTGGAAATACTCAAAGGACTGGAGTCAAGACATATGTACCCAGCTCCCAGATCTGCCGTTAAGAACACTGTTTCCTTATCTATAAAATGAAGGGATTATAATAGATAATATCTGAGACTTTTGAAGCTCTACAATGCTTTAAGTATATATTTACTTACCAGTAAACAGAAGTTGCCAAAGTGGTTTTAGAACTAAGAACTTGAATCAGTGATTTAGGCATTCCTCCTATAATCCTCTTGAAAATATTAATTTGTTTAGCAATCCCCTTTTCTAGACATAGTTAAAAAGTAAGCCAGTCTCTGGCAAGGCTCTTTGTTTTTGTTTTTAATTTGGAATTATTTTTATTACGGTATTCTGACAGTTTACCGTAGTTTATATTCACAGATAAATGTCAGTTGAAGCAATTTAAAAAGTTAACACTCTAATAGGGAACACAAAAGAAGACCAGTATTTCAACCTGCTTTCTTTCTGGCAAAGCATTAAAATTGTTCTTTATATAAAAACGATGCAATGCACTCATTTTGCTGTCAGTCAAAATCTGCTCTGTGCTTTAAACTGAATGACAACAAGGATTAGAGGGATTTATCAAGTCTGAAATATGTGTGTGGAAAGGACAGGGGATGGGGGAAGGAGGAGAAGTAAACTCATAAGAATGAGGCCCAAGGTTTTTCTGTTGTTGTTTATTTGTTGTTGTTTTTGTTTTTTTGGTATGTGTGTGAGTTACAGCCTACTCTTCCACATTTGTGCAGTTGCAAACTTTTCCAGACTTCTTTCCTTGTCTTCCCCTCCCAAGTTCTTTTCTTTATCCTTTCCTTTTATTTCCTTCTTTTCCCCAACTCTCCCTCTGAAACCCTGAAGTTTTCTTACCCCATAACTTCATTTCCTGCATCCATCACTCTTGGAAAAAAGACAAGTCAAGATGAGATTAAATAGTTCCTGTTTTGCCTAAAACTTGTTAAAATTCCAGTGAGAAGGTGAAAATGAGATTAATCTGCCAGTAGCTGTCTCCTTCAATTTTTCAGGACCACTTTTAATAAAGGGAGCACACAAATTTTCTTTTATGGTTTTACATTTAGCTCTTTGCTTGTAATGGAGAATTCTACTTAAACTGAGGGGAAAAACTAAATCATTTGCATGCAAATACAGCAATAAGGAGAGACTGCACAAATAATGAATATGGCGTATTAGCCAATCTTCCTGCAATCAGTGACCAGGAATATATTCATTCTGAATGATTCACTGATTCATTCTAGTTATTACCATAAAAAGTATCCTAAGGTGTGTGTATCACTTAAATTAAATGGCAGTGATTAACAGTATATTTTCCACACAATATCAAAAATTATAAGGACTGTATCTGCACTGGATATGCTTAACAGTCATACCATTAAATTAAAAATTGCCTAAGTGGGCCTTGATCAGAAAGTATTTGGAAAGCTAACATTGCTGTTCATGAATGGTCTGGGTCTGCTTTTCTTCATAGAGTTGTCCTTCCTAAAACCCAAATAATACTTAACAGCTATGACAAAAAATATTGTATTTTTTTGACTTTGAGAACAATGAAATACATACGGATGCTTTTAGCTAAAGATGAATGAGCTACTAACATCAAGATGGCAAGTTTGTTACCACCCACAATAGTCTCTTTTATGGATCAGACTTTTATCAAATAGAAAGTGCTTTCATATCTAGTATTTCGTTTGATTCCCAGTACTTCCTGGCGAGGGGATAAAACCTGTCTATTTATTCCTGTTTTAAAGCAGGTGACTGAGGTTCTCAGAGACTAGATTACTTGTCTAAGGACACCCAGCACATATTGTCATATTGTTTCCAAATGTTGTAAGAATAGACGAAAAGTGTGTTTTGGAGATAAGGCTGCCCTTTGTTGCATTAACTTTAATCTGTTTTCAATCTTTATATTTAGTTTACCTTGAAATTATAAATAATGTTAAGGATAATTTAAAAGTTTTAAATTAATTTATTAATTTTATTAATTTAATTTAAATTTTAAATTCTGTACCAGAGGGACATGGTTTGTAAAAGGTAGGGAAATAATATGCTACATATTCTAAGTTCTGATATTAAAAATGCTCAGGGGGAAATTACTATTATATGAAATTGGCAAGGAAATCCTAGTTTTACTTTTTGTCCCATTCATTTGTAAACTCATGTGGACGAGGACTTTTTTTAAATGAGTTACTCTGTTTGGAATATAAACAGCTTCTCATTACTGACAGCTATCAACTGGATGATATAATAAAAATGATAACAATAGTGATCATTTATTCAGTACTTTCCTTGTAACAGACATTATTCTAAAGGCTTTACAAATGTTACTGATTTTAATGCACTAATTCTTCTTAACAACCCTGTGAAGTAGGCACTATTATTATTCCACTTTAGAGGTATGAAAACTGAGGTACAGAGAATTAACATACTTCCTCATGGTTACATAACTAGTAATTGAAACAATTGAAATTAAGGAATTCAAACCCAGGCAGTCTGGCTCCAGAGCCACAACTCTTAACCATTAATGGATACTGCCTTAAAAAAAGAGAAGTTTCTAGAGTCCGACTATCTGGACTCCAATCTTGGATCTTCGCCATACTAGTCATAGAAGAGTTGTTTAATATCTTTAGGTCTCAGCTTTCACATCTGTAATATTATGATAGTAATATCAACCTCATAGGGTTAATACAAAGAGGAAATAAAATAACAAATTTAATAAAACATAGCAAGATGACTGAAAACTAGTTGTTAATGTTAATTTTCCCTCTGAATGACAATGAAAGTACTGCCTTGTGATAATCCTATTTCTAAATTTGGAGATTATCATAGGCTTGTATTTGTAACACTGTCTCATCTGTCTCCTATCTCCTGGAGTTGCATTCATACCATCTCAAAGTATCTGGGTGACATAGCAAAAATAAAATCAGTCAACCAAATGATTAATTGATTTACTTGAATGAGCTATTAATTAACCAACTTTTTTTCATTTTGACTAATTTGATTTTAGACTAAAATCTCTTAAGAGGCTACTAGATTTGGTCTTGTGTATAGGCTAAACTATCACTGTTAAAAGGCACTATATTATTAGTATCCACATCTGAGAAATGAATGTGTACATCAATTAAGGTTTGCTTAGGAGATTAAAAACAAATTCTTAGAATGGCTAAATTATTAAATTCTAAACCTTTATTACATTGACCACTTTGGCTGAACATGTTTTCTTGGCATTCAACTAGAGACCAACAAACATTACATTCTCAAGAGTTAAAAATAAAGTTAAATGGAGATAATTATGCAGCTGCTATTATAAGTGAGAAACTGCAGGAGTTCCCAAAAGATTTCAAGAGTTTTTACAACTGTTGAGTCAGTTTTCCGAAATTTGTCTGTGGTGCAATCTAATAAGCCTAACTGGAAGAGTGACTGGGGAGGATGTTTCTTATTGATAACAGAAATCTTATCCAAGATCCAGTACTGAGTTACCCAAAATTCAGACAAAGTTCATGTTTAGAGCACCAGCAAAGTTCAGCTTTGATTAATGATTAATCTATTTAGATTTTGTAATAAAAATATCTAGAAAGAAGAAAAATATCTAGAAAAAAATCTAAAATATTTAATTTTAGTTTGTATTCAAGTTTTGTGTCACTTTGAAAAGTAAAAATTTAGTTTTAATTACATATCAATGTCTGGGTCACCATAATCTTTTAAGTTTTAGGATCATAATTCAATTCCACCAAAAATTCTTTTATTGCTGACACCACTGTGACCTGTGTGGCTAACAACTGAATGGAGTGTGTTCTGGAAGAGGGTCTTGGAGCAAAGTTAGCATAAATGGGAACGGGCCATTTCTAAGTAATGTTGCCAAAGCTGAACTTTGAGTTAGAATAAAAACTATCCAATTTCTAACTTCCAAGTTTTTGCTCACATTTTAACTATTAGAGCTTGACACAGAACAGCAGCTTGGGAAAGGCTAATTGGTCGATTGCTGATTGATTGCTTCAGGGGGCTGTTTTGCGGAGCCTTTAGAAGTTGCCTGCCTCCTAACCCTGTGCTGTTACTGAAACACAAGCACCTGACAGATTTCCTTGCCAAGGCTGACTGGCCATCATTCAGGGAACGAAGCCCCTTCAAGCATCCTTGAAAGGCCTTTTCTCTTTGGAGAGAGCACCTTGTAAACCCTCACAATTTTGTTTCCTTGGATGCTAATTGGTTTTTAAGCCTGATGGGTTTACAAAAGTTAGCTAAAATTTCAAGTTGCCTTTGACATATTCAAGTATGCAAATGGAAAGACATCTCAAGCTGATTCTCTCTTTCAGGTGACTTAGGCTTTGTGTATATAATCCCAGTTTCATATTGTAGAGTTGAGGTTGAATATAGCCATTTTTAACATGGGCATTAATTACATGTTATCAGATTTCAGTCACTGGGGAGGCAGGGTGGGAAGGCTGTTGTGTTTAACAGTTTCTCTTTAGGAGGCAGAAAACAGTACAAGCTTACAAAAGACAAAAACAGGGTTTTTACTCCATCATTACATTGATTAGTACTCCTGTGTACCCATATGGGCATAGGGATCTCTGGGATTATGTAAACAAGCAATTGCTCAAAATAGTGTCCCTGCCTAAGATGATCCCAGGCTTAACTGGAATTAGAGCTCAGAAACTGGAAATATTTCCCAGAAACTTTCCACTACACAGCAGAGTCATATGTATACAGAAACTTACAACACCCTGCCCCCCAACACAAACTGTGAAAACTTTATTACTTCAAAATATAGCCTTGATATTTACTTAAATTTTGGTTGACCCAACTTATTTTATTTTTTTGTTACTCTCTACTCCTGAATAGCTTCCCTTCAAGCTTGCTCATTCTTTCCCAAGATGCTGATGGCTCAGTGATTTAGGTTAGCATGCTTGGACACAGGCAGGGTTGGCTAGGTGTATGAATGTATAGGAAGAAAAGTTAACAGAATCATCTGTATTCTCCTTCTTTTATCTCAATCTAGAATAAATAAAGTTTTGGGGGGAAGTACAATTCCTAGAATTGTTCAGGAGTGTGGAGAAATGTTTAAAATTGCTTTAATTTTATAAGCACTAGTTAAAGCACCATCCGTGAGTTTTCACAGATGACAACATTATTAAAATGCTCAAGTCATTACATGCTCTTCCAAAAAATTAGATTCCAAAAACATTAACATTAATGTCTTCCCCTTTTTAGCTCATTCTATAAAAATAATGAAAATTAAAAAGTAAAAACCTAAATTTTAAAAAAGGAAATAAAAGAATAATAAGCTTAAAACCAAAGAAAAGCTTCTCTTGAGGTAAGCAGTTTTCTAATAATGTGAATATCTACTTAAGTTTGGAGAAATATTTTCTATTAGTAGTGCTATATATGTGGTTTTATTTAATAGTTATGTTCATTCACTTGAGCAAATTCATTCATAACTAAAGTAAACATCACAGAAACCTTATACACCTTTGAAGCCGTGAATCTTCTTTACTAAATCTTCTTTATGTATAGCATAAAACACATCAAAATGGTCACGTGAATTTATCAAATGGAAATGTGAAGATTAAGGTAATAGCCCATCCTCTGTTCATGTTACACTTGATGGGAAAAGCTTTGAATGACAAGAACAATGGCAATATCTTGATCCCTTGTCAGGAAATCACAATTCAAATCCTTACGAATATATTCACAATGTAGCTTAGAAAAAAATCTAGCTTTAATATTGAAGAACTGTCACAGAGCTTTGGTCATGTTGTTGAACTAGGGAATATTTTGATTTTGACCCTTTATAATGGTTCAGTTATGTATTGTTAAAAACACTGTGTATGCACAATAGGGATTTTGAGTGAATAGTGAGGTTGGAAGGAGGGTTCACTACATAATATAATTAATGAATTAGCCTAGCTAATGACTAGAGAAGAACTGACAAAATTAGGAAGATGGGAGTTATTCATTAGTTAATGAAATTAAGTTGTTAGAGCTTTAAGATTAGCCTTAATAGGATATCTACATTTGGAGCCTTATTGAGAAACTCTCTTAAAATCCATGTTTGCTAACATCAGTAATTTATGAAATATTTGTTTATTATAAACCACAAAAAATGTCTATTATAAAAATGTGATTTTCAAATTACTTTTCATGAATGAGAATTCTTTTCTTTACTTGTTTTTACATAGTAAGCTATGTATGCCTGAACATCTGCAAATAAAGCATCTGACTCTTATTTCAGAAGTAGATTGTGATATTTTTAGTCACATTTTAGGAGGGAGATTCCAAGATCAGCAATTAAGTTTCTCCTGAGTACTTAGACTGCAATTAAAAGTAAGCTGCCACCAGGTGGAAAGTGGTATTTTCATGACAGCTAGGATGACCATATGTCCCAGGTTGCTTAGGAGAGGTGTAATTTATGACTTTTGTCCCATATTAAATACTAATAGCACATCCTTTTCACTCTCAAAAGTTTCCAAATTTGGACAATTAATTTTATGGTCAACCTATGATAATTTCATGGTCAAAGAGCACTGCCAACTCTCAATTTAGGTGAATGGCTTCAGGGTCTGAGAGAAAGAACATAGCACTCCTGATAACATTTCCTTTCACATACAGCATATTCTCCCTTAGATTTAATAATTGTCTACATTTTTTATTTGTTAAACTTTCTTTGAATTACATTTAAGTTTTTCCTATGGCCTCACATGTGCTTAAACCAGTCTAGTAATCTGTTAGGTCCCATGTTTTTCTGGAGCTTTCCATTCTTCTAGTCTAGTCTGGACTTGTTGCACTTTAGCTCTGCTGAATAACGGCTATCCTGGGACTTCCACTGGCCATCATTAGTGGAATTCTCTTCATTTCTCTGTCACTCTCTCATGCATGAAAACACTTGCTTCTTGGATCCCAATTTTTAGGCTTACTTTCTCTTTTTGGTAGAATACTTCCTCCAGTACTTTAAAATTTTTGAATTTTCATGTGTAAAAAAATATGTGAAAATATGCCCTGATAGTTTGACAGCACACAGAATTTTAGATTAAAATCATTTTATCTGAGGATCTTGAACATTGCCTTCTAGCTTCTGGTATTAATATTAAGAAGTTTGAAGCTATTCTGCTTCTTGATCCCTTGAATGTAACCTATTTATTTTTCTCTTTGGAAGCTAATCTTTGTCCCCAGAATCCTAAATTTTATGATGGTTTGCCTTAATGTGGGTTATCTATTATATATTTATTTTTGTTCTAGACAGTTAATAGGTCCTGTCAGTTAAGGGGCTGCTAGCCTTCCATTCCAGGAAATATTTTTCAACTGTTCCTCTTTGACGATTTCCTAATCTCTAGTTCACCTGTTCTCTTTGTTAATTGAATTGAGCCTTTACAGCGGAAAAACACACCTCCTAAACACAAATATCTTTCAAGGGCCCATTCCAAGAGCTTAGCACAGTGCCTGGCACAAATTTCAAAAGTAAATAAAAGTATATTGAATAAATGACCACTATGATCACCTAATGGAAAGTGTCAAAGTGCAATCTTTGCTTATGTCTAGTCTTTCTTCATAATGATTTTTTCTTCTTTCCTTGGAACCATTGGTCTCAAAGGAGATGTGACAGGCATATTCTGATAATGTGATTTGATCTTTCCCTCACAATGTGCCATTTCACCCTATGTCTATTGGAAAATTTTTTCTAATATTTAGATCTTCAGGTGCCACTTTTCACTCCTTTGGCTTTTAGGTACTACTATATTCAACAATGATCCCTAGTGGGCCACAGTATTTTTTTTTTTTAAACATCTTTATTGGGGTATAATTGCTTTACAATGGTGTGTTAGTTTCTGCTTTACAACAAAGTGAATCAGCTATACATATACATATGTTCCCATATGTCTTCCCTCTTGCGTCTCCCTCCCTCCCACTCTCCCCATCCCACCCCTCCAGGCTGTCCCAAAGCACCGAGCTAATATCCCTGTGCCTTGCGGCTGCTTCCCCCCAGCTATCTACCTTACTACGTTTGTTAGTGTGTATATGTCCATGACTCTCTCTCGCCCTGTCAAAACTCACCCTTCCCCCTCCCCATATCCTCAAGTCCGTTCTCCAGTAGGTCTGCGTCTTTATTCCTGTCTTACCCCTAGGTTCTTCATGACATTTTTTTCCCTTAAATTCCATATATATGTGTTAGCATACGGTATTTGTCTTTTTCTTTCTGACTTACTTCACTCTGTATGACAGACTCTAGGTCTATCCATCTCATTACAAATAGCTCAATTTCAGGGCCACAGTATTTTTAAAGGCATCCACTTGGTTCCTCTGAAAACAATTTTAAAGGCTGAGTTTGAATAGCACTATCCTTGAATACCCTGTCAGCCAGAGTTAGTGGCCCAAAGGAGGTGATCCATACCTAAGGAGGGCATGAAGGTGAGAGCAAATACAATCTCCAAAAGTTTAGCTTAGTTTCCAAGTTTTTTCTGCTTTAACATTAAAAAATGCTTAGTACCAGCAAGTAACATTTAAGAAATTCAGAAATTGGGTGAACGGTAGCAATGCTTGAATACAAGTTTCTGAGAGGATTTAAAAGCTATTTACCGCTCAAATCAAGCTACATGGTGAGATCTTAACCTAAGTAGAATAGGCAGCCTCCTATCAAGAATTTTATGAGTTGTGGAGCCACTCCCATTCACAAACAAGCAAACAAGTAACAAATTTCCCTACCATATGCCCATCTTCTACAGCATACCAGTTCTCATCATTAGGGTGTTTTTGGCATCAACATGGGAATCCCCAGTTGATTAATTCTGGGGTGGCATGAACTGCTTATGCCCTTCCCTGTGGTAAGTTATTTATTGAGAAATGTGCCTTTGTGAGAAGCCATACCACATAACCTGTTTGGCCTTCAGAGGACCACTTCTCTCCCACCATTAGCAACTCTCTCCACCGCACCACAACCCAACCTCACACTCAATACACACACAACCATATTATTAGGTGTTCTCTAAGTATATGAAAAATAAAGAATGTCTCTTCCATGGTGGTGTACTTTCCAGAAGTGATAAAACAATACCAATCTACTGATTCATGAATTCAATGAAATCTAAGTGGTATATATAAAATATATTTATAAATAAATCCACACTAAGACACATCACAGTGAAACTATAGATCAAAGGTAAGGAGAAGATTTTAAAAAACAGTTGCAGTTAGAATAAGAGCTGACATCTCAAGAGCTATAATGAAAATCAGAAGACAGTGGGATAATATTTTTAAACTGTTGCAAAAACAACTGCAGACCTAGAATTCCATACCCACTGAAATATACTCATCTGCCAATGATTAGTGTGAAATAATAACATTTTCAGACAAATAGACCTTAACTAAAGGAAATTCTAAAGAATGAATTTTAAGCAGCATAAAAGTGATCCAGGTGTAAAAATAATCATAAGAAATCTTAAATGCTATAGCAAAGGAATAGCAAAGAAAGGAGAATAACAAAGAACTCTTCTCTGTGAAAATATGGCAATCTCTGAGTTAAAAATTCTCTATAAAATCTCTGCTAGATGTAAACGTGCTATGAAAAAAGAATGACATATGTCATTTACATTTTCTAGTACAGTGTGTGTTCTAATACAGAAAGTGTGTTGTCTGGAAGATTAGTGTCCTGAGAGACATTAATAAGTGTTACTTGAAAATAAGGTCACATGTTCAAATATGTGTGGGAAACATGGTGTTAAATAAAGTGAAACCAGATTTTTGACCTTCAAGTATACTAATGTACATTTTAAATTACCAAGAGTGTGATAATAGTATATAGCATTTCCCAATTTTATTTAACCACAGGCTTTTTTTTTCACAGTAACTCAGTGAATTGGCTCTCCATATATCACACTCAAGGAAGCTATGTCCCTAGCACATTCCCTGTGATTCTTTATGAAATTCGATATATGTTAACTTGTAAAGCAGCAAACGTTCCTGACACAGTAGAGCAAGAGATGGGTAAATTCTCACAGAGAGAAGAGAAAAGGGTACGATTTAGAGTATGAAGTGGTTCCTGTGGGATGGGGGATCCATATAGGGAGAGCTACCTTTGTGAGAAGGAGAATTGCAAAATCACTAAGGGACAAATGGCAAAGAATAACATCATGGGCTTAAAACTTGTATTGGGGCCTCTGTTGCTCAACTACGTGGGTCATCCATGAGTATTCACAATCTTTTGACAATATAAAAGAAAATGGTTGAGACGTGAAATAAGCAAAATTTGCAGTTGGTTCTCCTTCTGGTGCATCTGATTAGGAAGCAGTGTCCACTGGCCATTTATGCAAACCCATGTAGAATCCACAGTGATAATTTTTGCCTCATTACAAGATACAAAATAACAAGATCAAGTGGTTTTCCATTATACGAGATTAATATGATTTTATATGCAATGACTAAATATTTTTTATGTAAAACAATTCTCACAAGAGACCCATAAGACTATCAATAGGTTTCTCATTCACCAGCAAAATTCATGTCTATCCTAATCCTAAAAGTAATAATATATTCCCTAATATTAATAAGTATTTATCCTGATAAGTTTAGAATTTAAATTTCTAAAATTATTAAATTTAGTATTCATATTAAATTAGTATTTCATTGATTATACAATTATGTTAAAGACATTTTATTAATTTTTTTTATAAAAGGGAAGGAACATTTTAGCAATTTGTGTAGTAGTTTTCTACATCTCTGCAAAGGTAACAACTCTGAGAAATAGGCAGAGCATAGTATTTTCCCTGATTGGCAGATTATGTGACTTGCCTAAAATCATGCAGCTACAAAATCCATCCCGGGTGGACCAAATGAGAGTTACTGTTTCATAAGTGATGGCAAAAGCTCAGAGAAAATTCAGGTTGCATTGACAGTAGAAGCATGTGGAAACAGAAAAATAATTCAGATTTTGGGGATGGACTCATTAGAAACAGGCTGAATTCACAAGGTCAAGCAGAGATATTGTTCTAGGTTGTGATTGGATTATTCTAAATTTACCAGCAGATATTAATTAACATACATTATAATTCTCTCCAGATCACATAATTTAAGGACAGATAAATGTTTAGGTTTTGGCTCTTAACCCCATCCAGTTTTGTCACTGGCACTCTAAGTTTCCATATTCTTCCTTTTTCATGGTGTCCTTGTGATTTTTAAGTCTTCTCCAATGGTCATGAGAGATTTTAGATTGTAGTCTAGTTTGTAAATTATAGAATTTGCTCTCCTTTGATTACTCTTTCTCACCTTTGAAATAATTGGGTCATTGCCTTTCTCTTCTTTCCTGCTTACAATGCTAGAGCAGGGTCTTCAAGTAATTATACCTATTTCAATTAACTTTGAATTGTCTAGTCTTTATGTGGCTACAGCTAAGTAATTCATTCTAAAAGTAGCCTCTTTGAGCTTATATATTCCTTTTGTCTCTACCAGGAATGACACATTCATTACATGTGTAGTCATCTCTCTCCTAGAACCACAGCAAAAACATTGCTAATTAATTACATGATTTCTGCCACTGGACTCAGATAATGATGAAAATGTAGCACTTACTGTGTGCAATGCACTATTATAAGCACTTTAGAAGTATTAACAAATTTCATCTCCAGATCAACCTTTAGGAGACAGCTATTTTCATTATCTCTGTTTTATAGATGGAGCAACTGAGTACACAGATTACACAGACATTACATGTAGGGCTGGAATTTGAATCGAGGCATTCTAGCTCCAGATTTTATGTACTTTACCATTAATGCTGTATTACCTCATATTCCCCATTAGAAAAAGCTTACATGTTCAACCACAAATGACCACAGGCCTAATTCTTATTAATTCTTATAGATTTCACATTTCTCTCAATGATACAGAAGAAGGAAAAGATGACCAGCACAATAGGCATACACAGTTCTAGTTCACACTGGATTTTTCTCCTGCTTGGAGGTATTGAGTGAGGAGTTAATTGTACAGAATCACACAATAGGCAAACTCAACTATGATATACAAACTTGATTCCTTAAACCTTGGACCTAGAATGAGAGTGTGATATTGCTTTGTTAGCTTCCTGATATAAAAGCCACTGTAAACTTATTTCTCAGAATTTGGTAGCTACACCTCATATTGGAGGATTTGAAGCCCTATTAGGCAGGGAATTAATAAAGTTAGAGACAATACTTGTACTGAGCAGCAGAAAACAGGGAAACATAGATTAAGAGAGTCTTCTAACAATTACCACTGACACAGAATTAGTTTGAAATCATGACTTGAGAAAATAGAGATCTGGGTTCCTAGAACAAGTTAAGTTTTGATATCTGAGGTTTTAGGGAGGGAGAAGGGAAAGGAAAAACAAAAGGTCAAGTCAAGATGCATGTCTGGAGATGTTAAAATGCTAAAAGATTCTAGGGGGACATAAGCAATCAGATAATATCAGAGAACACTATGTAGCTGGGAGCCAGAGGTATGTCAAAGGTAAAAATCAGTCAAGAAAGTTGAAGTGGTAAAACACCAGAGACTAGGGTAGTAGTTGAGATCTGGATATTATTTCTGGCTCTTCTGCAAGCATCGTTACTCTGCGTACTTTATCATAAAATATCTCACTTCAGAATTCTTATTTATTAAATGACAAGTACTGGACTAAACAACCTCTAAAGACTCTTCCAGCTCTATCCTTCCATGATTATGTAATTCATAAACTTACATAACCTTGAAATTCTAACTTCTCTGAAAGTCATAAAATAGCCAATATAAAAGCATTGTTTTTGGCAGGCTGCTTCGTTGAAAGAATTGAATTATTACCAGACAGACCATGTTACTGGGATTTTTTTCTTAACATATTATTACAGGAACTCAAGTACTCATAGGACCCTTGATTTTGATTTTTCCCAAGGGGTTTCCAAATCTGCCATTCAGTCAAACAACATTTACTGAATTCTAACAATATGTTTGGACACTGGGTTAAGCCTTAGGAAGAGAAAGATGAATAAAGAAGAGTCATGGTTTTAAAGGCAATCGCAGTATACTAGGGGAAGTAGAAATGTATGCCATGAGGACAATATCATGATAGAGATATGTGTAGGATATTATAGGCACAGAGGAAAGAAGTACATAACTCAGTTTAAGAGAGGTGATAATGGTAAGTTTCTAAGTAGATCTTACCTTATGCCATTCTTTAAACTGAGGTGTTTATTTGTGGGAGAATGTTGGGCAGAGCATGACAACCAAAGAAAACAATATGAACACACAAGCAAAGGTGAGAAATAACATTTATGAAAAAGGTTGGCTTCTATTGTTTTCGTCGGTTCTGTACTCCTTTCCCCTTTCTTGTTTTAGCCATGTTTCTCACTCCAACTCTACAATGAGACTGTTAAGCATATTACACTGCCCCCATTGCTACAAGGGTAGACATATGACCCAGACACAGGGTCATATGTCATTTGCCATATCACAGGGTCATGATATACCATTCCCCTCGGTAAAGCAGTTCAGACAAGGGATGGCATATTACCAAGCCAGGTCAGACAATTTCCCTAGGGTTTTAACATACCAAAGTATCAAATGAAAAACAGTGTGTCACGAAAACTAGGACCATATACTTTAGCATGAGGCTGCCTGGGTTGAAATATAAGTTTCACCACTTATTAGCTTTGTGAATTTAGATAAACTGCTCAATCTGTATCTTAGTTTCCTCCTTTGTAAAATGGGGACCACAATAGTACCCACACCATAGTGCTGTAAGGATTAATATGTTAATACATGTAAAGCACTTAGAATATTTCTTGGCACACAGTAAGTACTCATTAAATATTGTTGATATTATTGTTGTTGTATTGTATATGCTATTGCTATATTTGTTTTTTGTGTATATATATATATATATACATACATATATATGTGTGTGTGTGTGTGTGTGTGTGTGTGTGTGTGTATTTTTTCTGTGTCCCCACTGAAATATAAGTGCTATGAGAACAGGGACTTTGTCTGCCATGTTCACTATTATATATTCAGGGTCTAGAACAGTGATTGGCACATAGGAGATACTACATAAACATCTGTGAATGAATCAGTGAAAAAACTACAAGCATTTGCATGTCACTAGAGATAAAAGTATATGAAAGTGGGCATGTTGTATTATAGGAGCAGTTAAATAGTGTTAGAAGTGCCCTAATTGAAATAATCACTGTAGGGGTTGTCAAATAACACATGAAATACAACCTTCAGGACAAGTTACTGATCATCTTTAACAAGAGCTGTATGATAGGGTCTACTCATCATCTTCAGGGGTATAAAAATACATTTCAATTGATGAAATTAATAGTGTTTAAGATAGGTTATTGTTAGAAGAGATATATCAGACCTGCTTAATCTTGCATGAGGAGGTTTTAAAAGGCAACAAAGATCTGGAGGTCCAGAGCTCGTTTGGTCTCATGTACCTACATTTCTCAGTCTTCTGCTCCCTAATCCACTGCCAAGCTCTCTAGTCCTACCATTGGTACTTCATTGCATCTTCCTCAGAATGTGATTTTCATGCAAAGTGCCAGTCTTCGGCCTTAGATCAGAGAGTGGGGTCTCCCAGAGCTATAGAACTGGTTATACAGGTTTTTTGTTTGTTTGTTTCCTTCCTAATGAATGTTTGTACATTGGATGGAATTTAACTTGAGACTTTCTTTCACTGTAGCATACCATCTAATAGCCAGGATGTGGGAGAGAGAACATATAGCCCCCAGCTACCTCTCACCACCAGAGGCTGCCAATATTTACAGAACAACAACACAAAAAATAACTTGGCATTTGTTGCACTGTCAAAATTGGTTTCACAGTTTGCAACACATAGACATGGACTTAAAAAGAAAGGTAGGATAAGTTTACCCTGAGTTGGAGAGAGGCCACTAAAGAGTTTAAAAGAGGTAAGTGAACTGACAAGATTTGAAATTTTGATGTCAATCTTATAACTGTGGACAAAGAACCTAAGAGGAAGAATATGAATGCAGGGAGATTAATTTGAAAGGTTTTGATCCAGGTGAGAAATAAAACAGAAAGTGATTTCAGGAGAGAAGAGGAGAGGACAGATTATAAAAATATATGTAGTAATCAGAATAGGCATGTTATTAAGTAGGATAAGGGAGGTAAAAAAGAAGGGAGAACCATAAATGTGTCCTAAGTTTCTAGCTTGTATAACTGGGGGAATGAGGGTGGATGGCACCAAACAAAATAGAGAAAACAAGAGGAGGTGCAGGCACTTGTGTTTGGTTTCTTGAGTTTTAATTTTTTGTTTTCTCTTTCTTACTTCCTTCTTCTGTCAGCTTTCTTTGATTGCCAAATTCCATTTTAACATCCTGACCCCTCTACTGGCTTCCCTGTAGCTAAGACAAACATTTATTTTTCAGCCTTCTTTGAGCTATGTGTGCTCATAAATCATTTTGACAATGAACAAAATAAAACAATAGTTGAATCCAGCCAAAAATGGCTATTAAGAAGAACAACTTTGAAATAAAACAGCATTAAACTGCAACTACCTGTTGGTGATTTGTTAGCATCATCAATACTAGAGTCAACAAATATTTGAGTGTCAACTCAGTGCTAAGCACTGTCCTGGGTCCTAGGGATACAAAGGCCCAGAGAAGCAGCCTAGTAGAATGGATAAAGCGTGGTTTTTGAGTTAGAACCAGAGTGTATCTCTTGTTCCACCACCTACTAGGTTTGTGACCTTGGGCTAATTGTTAACCCCTCAGAGCCTCATTATGTTCCATATGTAAGATGGGGATAATTGCATAGCACATACATCATTCAGCTGTCAAGTTATGTAAGATAGCAAATCTAACCTAGAAGAGCAGCTGATATAAGTACTTGATAAATGGTAGCTGCTATGAACATAAAAATCATAATTATTCTTTCAAGAATCTTACAGTCTATTACAGATTTTTTGTCTATATGAGCCTCCCATATATTTTTATTATAAATTCAAAGAAAAGAACAGCATTGAATCATATTTTTATCACAGGGATTTTATAATGACTCAGAATGGTAGTACTTCGTAGTCCTAGAATAGCATTTCTTTAAGACTCTGAGTATAACCAAGTATAATATCTAAAGCCTTGGAGACTTACTTCAATGATCTGATGAAGAAAATGAAGAAAAAGCAAACTCTCTTAGAATAGTAATTTAAAAATGATGTACTGCAAATAGGCAGTTAAAGTGTGTTAATTGGCTGTACTGTAGCACCAAGGGTGTGATGCGGTTTGGAGGAGGGGGAAAAAACTGAATCATATGAAGTAATACAAACTCAGTGCAATGAAAGTTTCTGCCAGATTGGGTTATAATGAACTCACTGTGTTTTAATGAAGCTAATAACTGAGTATCTTATTAAATTTCACTAGAATACATTGAAGGCTGTTTTATTGTAGCCTTTTAAGATCTTTTAAGAATCCAGATTTGTGCCAGATATTATGAAAAAGAAAACGTTAACTGCATTACTTTACTTTCATCATCATATAACTTGCTTAAGATGTTTGTCAGTAGTGCATAAACTATATTCTTCCTCATCTCAATAATTTTATGTTATAATAAATGCAGAAAATATTTTAAAATGAAAATACGCATCTAAAATATTCATCGCTGTCACAAAATCAGAGGGACTAAATTTTGGATGAAGGTTATGTATTAATAAAGTTTTAAGTTAAAGCAGTCAAAAGCCTTTTGGCCTGGATTTTCAAAATTCAGTGGGTGGGGAGACCTTCAAGATGGTGGATGAATAAGACTTGGAGATCACCTTCCTCCCCACAAATACATCAGAAATACATCTACATGTGGAACAACTCCTATAGAACACTACTGAACGCTGGCAGAAGATCTCAGACCTTCCAAAAGGCAAGAAAATCCCCACGTACCTTGTTAGGGCAAAAGAAAAAGAAAAAACAGAGACAAAAGCATAGGGACGGGACCTGCACCTCGGGGAGGGAGCTGTGAAGGAGGAAAGGTTTCCACACACTAGGAAGCCCCTTCACTGGTGGAGACGGGGTTGGGGGGTGGGGGGAAGCTTCGGAGCCATGGAGGAGAGCGCAGCAACAGGGGTGCGGTGGGCAAAGCGGAGGGATTCCCTCACAGAGGATCAGTGCCGACCAGCACTCACCAGCCCGAAGAGGCTTGTCTGCTCACCCGCCAGGGCAGGCGGGGGCTGGGAGCTGAGACTCCAGCTTCAGAAGTCAGATCGCAGGGAGAGGAAAGGGGTTGGTGGTGTGAGCACAGCTTGAAGGGGCCTAGTGCGCCACAGCTAGCCAGGAGGGAGTCCAGGATAAAGTCTGGACCTGCCGAAGAGACAAGAGACCATTTTTGGGGTGTGTGAGGAGAGAGAATTCAGAGCACCACCTAAACGAGCTCCAGAGAAGGGTGCGAGTCGCGGCTCAGTGCGGACACTAGAGACGGGCATGAAACGCTAAGGCTGCTGCTGCAGCCACCAAGAAGCCTGTGCGCAAACACAGGTCACTTCCCACACCTCCGCTCCCTGGGAGCCTGTGCAGCCTGCCACGGCCAGGGTCCCGTGATCCAGAGACAACTTCCCTGGGAGAACACAAGGCGTGCCTCAGGCCTTTGCAACATCACGCTGGCCTCTTCTGCCACAGGCTCACCCCACATTCCCTACTACTCCCTCTCCCCAGCCTGAGGGAGCCAGAGTCCCCTAATCAGCTGCTACTTTAACCCCATCCTGTCTGGGCAGGGAACAGATGCTCTCAGGTGACCTACACACAGAGGCAGGGCCAAATCCAAAGCTGAACCCCAGGAGTTGTGCAAACAAAGAAGAGAAAGGAAAATTTCTCCTAGCAGTTTCAGGAGCAGCAGATTAAATCTCCATAATCAACTTGATGTACCCTGCATCTGTGGAATACCTGAATAGAAAACAAATCATCCCAAAATTGAGGTGGTGGACTTTGGGAGCAACTATAGACTTGGGGTTTGCTTTCTGAATCTAATTTGTTTCTGGTTTTATGTTTACTTTAGTTTAGTATTTATTATCATTCGTAGATTTGTTTATTGATTTGGTTGCTCTCTTCCTCTTTTTTTTTTTTTTTTTGGCTGCATCAGGACTTTGTTGCTGCACACGGGCTTTCTCTAGTTGCGGTGAGCAGCAGCTACTCTTCATTGTGCTGCACAGGCTTCTCATTGCGGTGGCTTCTCTTGTTGTGGAGCAAGGGCTCTAGGAGCACAGGCTTCAGTAGTTGTGGTGCATGGGCTTAGTTGCTCCACGGCATGTGGGATCTTCCCAAAGCAGGCTCGAACCCATGTCCCCTGCATTAGCAGGTGGATTCTTAACCACTGCACCAACGGGGAAGCCCCTCTTTTTTTTATATATATATATATATTTTTTCCTTTTTCTCTTTTTTGAGTGTGTATATGTATGCTTCATTGTGTGATTTTGTCTGTATAGCTTTGCTTTTACCATTTGTCCTAGGGTTCTGTCTGTCTGATATTTTATTTTTAGTATAGTTTTTAATGGTTGCTATCATTGGTCCATTTATTTTTTGGTTTGGTACCTCTCTTCTTTCTTTGTTTTTTTTTTCTTTTTTTAAAATTACTTTTTAATTTTTCTTATTTTTAATTTTTATTTTAATAACTTTATTTTACTTTATTGTTTTCTTTTTTCCTACATTTTTTCTCTCTTTTCTTCTGAGCCGTGTGGCTGACAGGGTCTTGGTGCTCTGGCCAGGTGTCAGGTCTGTGCCTAGGTGGTGAGAGAGCTGAGTTCAGGACATTGGTCGACCAGAGACCTCCCGGCTCCACATAATATCAAATGGCAAAAGCTCTTCCTGAGATCTCCATCTCAACACTAACACTCATCTCCACTCAATGACCAGCAACCTACAGTGTTGGACACCCTATGCCAAACAACTAGCAAGACAGGAACACAACTGCACCCCTTAGCAGAGTGCCTGCCTAAAATCATAATAAGTTCACAGACACCCCAAAACACACTGCATGATGCAGTCTGGCCCACTAGAAAGACAAGATACAGCCTCATCCATCAGAACACAGGTACTAGTCTCCTCCACCAGGAAGCCTACACAACCCACTGAACCAACCTTAGCCACTGGGGGCAGATGCCAAAAACAATGGGAACTACATACCAGCAGCCTGCGAAAAGGAGACCCCAAACACAGTAAGTTAAGCAAAATGAGAAGACAGAGAAACACACAGCAGATGAAGGAGCAAGGTAAACACCCATTAGACCAAACAAATGGAGAGGAAATAGGCAATCTACCTGAAAAAGA
The DNA here is from genome assembly GCF_963924675.1 of Phocoena phocoena. Taxonomy (NCBI): domain Eukaryota; kingdom Metazoa; phylum Chordata; class Mammalia; order Artiodactyla; family Phocoenidae; genus Phocoena; species Phocoena phocoena. The sequence goes on along the minus strand of NC_089240.1, from coordinate 96,314,264 downwards.
ATTCAGAGTAATGATAGTAAAGATGATCCAAAATCTTGGAAATAGAATGGAGAAAATACAAGAAACGTTTAACAAGGAGCTAGAAGAACGAAAGAGCAAACAAACAGTGATGAATAACACAATAAATGAAATGAAAAATTCTCTAGAAGGAAACAATAGCAGAATAAATGAGGCAGAAAAACCGATAAGTGACCTGGAATATAAAATAGTGGAAATAACTACAACAGAGCCGAAAAAAGAAGAAAGAATGAAAAGAATTGAGGACAGTCAGAGAGCTCTAGGACAACAATAAATGCACCAACATTTGAATTATTGGGGTTCCAGAAGAAGAAGAGAAAAAGAAAGGGACTGAGAAAATATTTGAAGAGATTATAGATGAAAAGTTCCCTAAAATGGGAATGGAAATTGTTAATCAAGATCAGGAAGTGCAGAGAGTCCCACACAGGATAAATCTAAGGAGAAACATGCTAAGTCACATATTAATCAAATTATCAAAAATTAAATACAAAGAAAAAATATTAAAAGCAGCAAGGGAAAAATAACATACAAGAGAATTCCCATAAGGTTAACAGCTGATCTTTCAGCGGAAACTCTGCAACCCAGAAGGGAGTGGCAGGACATATTTAAAGTGATGAAAGGGAAAAACCTACAACCAATATTACACAAACCAGCAAGGATCTCATTCAGATTCAATGGAGAAATTAAAACCTTTACAGACAAGCAAAAGCTAAGAGAATTCAGCACCACCAAACCAGCTTTACAACAAATGCTAAAGGAACTTCTCTAGGCAGGAAACACAAAAGAAGGAAAAGACCAACAATAACAAACCCAAAACAATTAAGAAAATGGTAATAGGAACATACATATCAATAATTACTTAAAGTTAAATGTATTAAATGCTCCAACCAAAAGACATAGACTGGCTGAATGGATACAAAAAGAAGATCCATACATATGCTGTGTACAAGAGACCTACTTCAGACCTAGAGAAACCTAAAGATTGAAAGTGAGAGGATGGAAATGTATTCCGCGCAAATGGAAATCAAAATAAAGCTGGAGTAGCAATTCTCATATCAACAAAATAGACTTTAAAATAAAGGCTATTACAAGAGACAAAAAAGGACACTACATAATGATCAAGGGATCAGTCCAGGAAGATATAACAACGGTAAATATTTATGCACCCAACATAAGAGCACCTCAATACGTAGGACAAATGCTAACAGCAATAAAAGTGGAAACGGACAGAAATACAATCATAGTAGGGGACTTTAACACCTCACTTTCACCAATGGACAGATCATCCAAAATAAAAATAAATAAGGAATCACAGATGGACTTAACTGATATTTAAATGACATTCCATCCCAAAACAACAGAATACACTTTCTTCTAAACGGCTCATGGAACATTCTTAAGGATAGATGATATCTTAGGTCACAAATCAAGCCTTGGTAAATTTAAGAACATTGAAATCGTATCAAGTATCTTTTCTGACAACAATGCTATGAGACTAGATGTCAATTACAGGAAAAAATCTGCAAGAAACACAAACACATGAAGGCTAAAAAATACACTACTAAATAACCAAGAGATCACCGAAGAAATGAAAGAAGAAATACAAAAATACCTAGAAACAAATGAGAGTGAAAACATGACGACCCAAAACCTATGGGATGCAGCAAAAGCAGTTCTAAGAGGGAAGTTTATACTACCTCACAAAACAAGCAACATCTCAAATAAACAATTTAACCTTACACCTAAAGCAATTAGAGAAAAAAGAACCAAAAAAACCCCCAAAGTTAGGAGAAGGAAAGAAATCATAAAGATCAGATCAGAAATAAATGAAAAAGAAATGAAGGAAACAATAGCAAAGCTCAATAAAACTAAAAGCTGGTTCTTTGAGAGGATAAAAATAATTGATAAGCCATTAGCCAGACTCATCAAGAAAAACAGGGAAAACACTCAAATCAATAGAATTTGAAATGAAAAAGGAGAAGTAACAAATGACACTGGAGAAACACAAAGGATTATGAGAGATTACTACACACAACTATATGCCAATAAAATGGAAAACCAGGAAGAGAGGGGCAAATTCTGAGAAAAACATAACCTTCTGGGACTGAACCAGAGGAAATAGAAAATATAAACAGACCAAACACAAGCACTGAAACTGAGACTGTGATTAAAAATCTTCCAACAAACAAAAGTCCAGGACTAGATGACTAGATGGCTTCACAGGTGAATTCTCTCAATCATTTAGAGAAGAGCTATCACCTATCCTTCTCAACTCTTCCAAAATATAGCAGAGGGAGGAACACTCCCAAACTCATTCTATGAGGCCACCATCACCCTGACACCAAAACCAGACAAAGAGGTCACAAAGAAAGAAAATTACAGGCCAATATCACTGATGAACTAGATGCAAAAATCCTCAACAAAATACTAGCAAACAGAATCCAACAGCACATTAAAAGGATCATACACCATGATCAAGTAGGGTTTATCCCAGGAATGCAAAGATTCTTCAATATACACAAATCAATCAATGTGATAAACCATATTAACAAATTGAAGGAGAAAAATGATATGATCATCTCAATAGATGCAGAAAAAGCTTTTGACAAAGTTCAACACCCATTTATGATAAAAACCCTCCAGAAAGTAGGCATAGACGAACTAACCTCAACATAATAAAGGTCATATATGAAAAACCCACACCCAACATTGTTCTCAGTGGTGAAAAACTGAAACCATTTCCACTAAGATCAGGAACAAGACAAGGTTGTCCACTCTCACGACTATTATTCAACATAGTTTTGGAAGTTTTAGTCATAGCAATCAGAGAAGAAAAAGAAATAAAAGGAATCCAAATTGGAAAAGAAGAAGTAAAGTTGTCCCTGTTTGCAGATGACATCATACTATACATTAAGAAACCTAAAGATGCTACCAGAAAACTGCTAGAGCTAATCAATGAATTTGGTAAAGTAGCAGGATACAAAAATAATGCACAGAAATCTCTTGCATTCCTATACACTAATGATGAAAAATCTGAAAGAGAAATTAAGGAAATACTGCCATTTACCACTGCAACAAAAAGAATAACATACCTAGGAATAATCCTAACTAAGGAGACAAAAGACCTGTATGCAGAAAACTATAAGGCACTGATGAAATAAATTAGAAATGATACAAACAGATGGAGAGATATATCATGTTCTTGGATTGGAAGAATCAACATTCTGAAGATGACTATACTACCCAAAATAATCTACAGATTCATTGCAATCCCTATCATATACCAATGGCATTTTTCACAGAACTAGAACAAGAAATCTCACAATTTGTACGGAAACACAAAAGACCCCGAATAGCCAAAGCAATATTGAGAAAGACAAATGGAGCTGCCAGGATCAGGCTCCCTGACTTCAGACTATACTCCAAAGCTACAGTAATCAAGACAGTATGGTACTGGCACAAAAACAGAAATACAGATCAATGGAACAGGATAGAAAGCCCAGAGGTAAACCCACACACATATGGTCACCTTATCTTTGATAAAGGAGGCAAGAATACACAATGGAGAAAAGACAGCCTCTCCAATAAGTGGTGCTGGGAAAACTGGACAGCAACATGGAAAAGAATGAAATTAGAAAACTCCCTTACACCATACACAAAAATAAACTCAAAATGGATTATAGACCAATATGTAAGGCCAGACACTATAAAACTCTTAGAGGAAAACATAGGCAGAACACACTGAGACATAAATGACAGCAAGATCCTTTTTGACCCACCTCCTAAAGAAATGGAAATAAAAACAAAAATAAATAAATGGGACCTAATGAAACTTAAAAGCTTTTGCACAGCAAAGGAAACCATAAACAAGACCAAAAGACAACCCTCAGAATGGGAGAAAATAGTTGCCAATGAAGCAACTGACAAAGGATTAATCTCCAAAATTTACAAGCAGATCATGCAGCTCAATATCAAAAAAAAAAAAACAAAAAACCCAATCCAAAAATGAGCAGAAGACTTAAATAGACATTTCTTCAAAGCAGATATACAGATTGCCAAGAAACACATGAAAGGATGGTCAACATCTCTAATCATTAGAGAAATGCAAATCAAATCTACAATGAGTTATCATCTCACACCAGTCAGAATGGCCAACATCAAAGTATTTACAAACAATAAATGCTGGAGAGGATGTGAAGAAAAGTGAGCCCTCTTTTACTGTTGGTGGGAATGTAACGTGATACAGTCATTATGGAGAACAGTATGGAGGTTCCTTAAAATGTAAAAATAGATCTACCATATCACCCAGGAATCCCACTACTGGGTATATACTCTGAGAAACCATAATTCGAAAAGTATCATGTACCACAATGTTCATTGCAGCTCTATTTACAATAGGCAGGACATGGAAGCAACCTAAGTGCCCATTGACAGATGAATGGATAAAGAAGATATGGCACATATATACAATGGAATTTTACTCAGCCATAAAAAGAAAGGAAATTGAGTTATTTGTAGTGAGGTGGATGGACCTAGAGACTGTCATACAGTGTGAAGTAAGTCAGAAAGAGAAAAACAAATAGCGTATACTAACACATATATATGGAATCTAAAAAAAAAAAAAAGGTTCTTAAGAACCTAGGAGCAGGACAGGAATAAAGATGCAGATGTAGAAAATGGACTTGAGGACACAGGTAGGGGGAAGGGTAAGCTGGGACGAATTGAGAGAGTAGCATATACTTATATATACTACCAAATGTAAAATAGATAGCTAGTGGGAAGCAGCCTCATAGCAGAGGGAGATAAGCTCGGTGCTTTGAGACCACCATGAGGCGTGGGATAAGGAGGGTGGGAGGGAGACGCAAGAGGGAGGAGATATGGGGATATATGTATATGTATAGCTGATTCACTTTGTTATAAAGCAAAAATTAACACACCATTGTAAAGAAATTTACTCCAATAAAGATGTTAAAAAACAAAACAAAACAAAAAATCTCAATGAGTAGAATTTTATTAAGTCCAAACTTATACATTCTGTGCAAACCTGGGTAAAATCTGTGGAATAACAAATGCCAGTAAAACAGATGGCAATGACCCCATGTGTGGATTTGTCCAAGAGGCGCTTTTCAACATTCAGCAGTAGTTTCTTTGACCAGCCACGTTAAAGGCCAGTGCTTGGCAGTGCTATCCAATTGGCAAATTCATTCTTTGTTGTCTCTATTCCTGGTTTTCTACCCTTTTTCAGACTTTCAGCTGTCTCTCCATTTACTGACATTCAGCAGTACTGGTTATGCTACTGTCCTCAAATCTTCTCATGTGAGAATATCTCACATAGCACAACATGTCATTTTCCAAAGGATATTTTTAATTCATAGGTAAATGACTCAAGAGCCTCTTACTGAACACAGGACATAAATGTATACTTGGTTTGAGTTTGGGGCTATTTTAATGGAACACTGGGTATCTGTATATCTCCTAATCTGATATTTTATACTCAGTAGGCAATTCAATGTTTTAACCTTGTCCAGAATTAATGCTTTTCCTCCTCACATTCCTTTCAAATCACCATCCAAGGCAGAGCTACAGTCACTTCTCTTTCACTCAAGAATGCTTTCTCCAGTGGCCCTTAACTTGGACATTCCTTGCTTGGGGTAGAAATGGAAGGGAAAGAGAGCTAGTATTTGTAAGATAGTTGAGCCAAATAAACCCCAAACAGACAATTCCATGTTTTATAGAGCCATGCCCAAATTTGTAAGCCAAGATGAAGAAGAAAACTTATCAATATTATTGATACTGCCAAATAGTAAAGCTAGTGGAGCTAAGAATTAAGAGCTTGGAAATAAACTCTTGTATATATGGTCAAATGATTTTGAAAATGGGTACCAAGACCATTTAATGGAGAAAGGACATCCTTATGAACAAATGATGCTGAGAAAATTATATATCTACAAGTAAAATAATGAATTTGTACCCTTAATTTTCATCGTATACAAGAATTAACTCAAAATGGATCAAAGACCTAAATGTAAGAGCTAAAACTATAAAACTCTTAGAAGAAAACATATGGGCAAACAAGCAACAAAAGCCTGTCAATAAGTGGGACGGCCTCAAACTAAAAAGCTTCTGGACAGCAAAAGAAATAAAATTTAAAAATGAAAAAGCAACCTACAGAATGGGAGAAAATACTTGCAAACCATTTGTTGGATAAGGGGTTAATACAAAAATATATACAGAACTTATATAATAAACAATCTGATTTAAAAAATGGGCAAGGGAACTGAATAGATATTTTCCAAATAATACATCCAAATGACCAACAGGTACACGAAGAGATGCTCACCATCACTGATCATCAAGGCAACTCAAATGAAAACCATGATGAGATATCACCTTACAATTGTTAGAATGGTTGTCATCAAAAAGACAAGAGATAACAAGTGTTGGTGAGTATGTGGAGAAAAAGAAACCCTTGTGCACTGTTGGTGGGAATATAAATTGGTGCAGCCACTATGGAAAACAGTATGGATGTTCCTCAAAAAATTAAACCTAGGACTACTGTACCATCCAGCAATTCCACTTTTCGGTATATATTCAAAGGAAATGAAAACGGGACACTGAAAAGATATCTGCACTCCCATGTGTATTGCAGCATTATTCAAAATAGCCAAGGTATGGAAATGACTTGTGTCCAATAATGGATGAATGGTTAAGGAAGATGTGAAATATATATATATATATATATATATATATATATATATATATATATATATATATATATATTCAGCCATGAGAAAGAAGGAAATCCTGCTATTTGGAATAACATGGATGGGCCTTGAGGGCATTATATTACATGAGATAAGCCACACAGAGAAAGACGAATACTGTATGACTTCATTTACATATGAAATCTAAAATAGCCAAACTGGAAACAGAGTAGAATGGTGGTTACCAGGGGCTGTAGGGTGGCAGAATTGGAGAGATTTTGGTCAAATGGTACAAACTTCCAGTTAGAAGATGAATAAGTTCTGAAGCTCTAATGCACAGCACTATGATTACAGTCATTAATACCATATTATATACTTCAAAGTTGCTAGGAAACCAGATCTTAAATGTTCCCGCCTTAAAAAATTATAATCATATGATGTGATAGAGGTGTTAGCTAATTGTATGATGGTAATCATATTGCAATATATAAATGTATCAAATCATCACCTTGTACACCTTAAACTTCCACAATGTTGTATGTCAATTACACCTCCAGTTTAAAAAAAAGAAAGAAAGAATTATATATGGGAAAAGCTTCCTGACATTGGATTTGGCAATGATTTCCTATACATGACACCAAAGGCACAGGAAAAAAAAAATAGATACATTAAATTTCAACCAAATTAAAAACTGTGCATTAAAGGACATTATCAACAGAGTGAAAGGGTAACCTATGGAATGGCAGAAAATATTTACAAACCATATAACTGATAAGGGATTAATATCCAGAATATAAAAAGAACTCCTACAACCCAACAACGACAAAAACCACCCAATAAAAAAATGGGCCAAAAACTTGAATAGACATTTCTCCAAAGAAGATATACAGATGGCTAATAAGCACATGCAACAGTGTTCAACATCACTAATTGTAAGGGAAATGCAAATCAAAACCACAATAAGATATGACTTCACACCCATTAGAATGGCTACTACATTTTTAAAAAAGAAAAAAGAAAAGCAGAAAATAACAAGTGTTGACAAGCATATGGAGAAATTGGCACTCTTGTGATGGAGAGAAAGAGTGAGAGGGATATTGATTTCCTAAGTTTCTTTTACTCACAATTAACAAGAGGCAAAGGCACTTGGTCTAGAGTTTTACACAAAGGAAGTAGTCATGTTCACATAAAAAGGGAAATTCTGATCCTACCAGGCCCAGTGAATTATGGGGATTAGAAAGGAGAAGTTGAGAAAATAGGCAGGCAGATGTATACCTATCTGTTTCACTTCTTCTTTGGGATTCTGGAAGTTTCTGAAAGGAGAAGTCCTCAGAGGTTACTCCTTCACCAGAGTCTCCTGAGAGCTTCCCTGTGTTGTGAAAGATAAAAGAAGTTGCTGTTTCCTGTGGAGAGTTGTAGAATATAGCTGAGAGCTCTGGATGGGGAGCTTATCCATGAAAATTGCGGCAGGGATAAAGTAGCCCTGGATCACATGGCCACATGATACTATTCTTGAGCCCTTATTGTGCCAGACATTACCCTTAGCACTTACACATTCATATCCACTCAGGCATTACAACATTCCTCTGAGTTAGTACCATTATTAATATTTCAAAGCCCCTGATCTTATACAACTGAGTCTTAAACATCATGTCTACACAAAAGATTCAAAATACATCAGCAGGAGAACAACGTATTTTGGAAAGTATGACGTTGGCACATTACAGAGGTCATGGATATAAAGCTTTACTGCATTCATCTTATATTTCAGGTCACTAATGTAGTTCAGTAACTTTGATTTCATTTCCCACTTCACTGGATAATTGCAGGAGCCTTGGCTCTTATATCCCAGTTTCAAGTGGTAATCATATCCTTCAAGTAGGCTTAAATCCTTCAGTTGGCTGATGGTTATTATCTTCTTTCAGACTAATTTCCTGCTGAGGGAATGTCCATTATTTTTGCAGACTCATCTATGTATTGTCAGGTGCCAGTGCACTCAATCTTTTGTAATGCTGTAATTGTGTCTCTTCTATCTTTGTCAGAAAGCACACTAGCAAATGGGCCTACTTCTTAGTGTAAACAAAAAAAGGGTTTCAGGAGCACAAATCCCTTTCTTCAACTGTCAGAGTATTGTAGACATTCCTTAAATAACATTCCCCACAACAGATTTTGCTTAATATCAATTACTTGAATACCTGGAGGCTGGCCAGAGATATTACTCATCCCCATGTTCATGATCAAAGATTGAAACCATGAAGTGTAAAATCTCTCCCTATGTCAAAGAAGACTCTGCTTCCTCACACCCAGATGGTTCTGAATAGTTACTCTTTGATTGTGCACTCATATTTGTTCTCTCACTGATTGCTTGTTACAAAGATATTACCTTTGTTCCTCAATTTCAGTGCTATAATTGGGTTCCAGTCCATTCTTTGCCCTTGTTTTCAGAAAAGAAATAAAGTTTACTCAATTGGACATCTCTCAGACTAAGATGCAAAATCACTCCAGACAACAAATCATGTCCCTTTTCCAAATCCGACCTGAACATATACACCTTCTTGATCTTTATTTCTTCTGTAAACTAAATCAATTTAAACATGTTGATGCTTTTATATTACTTCTGTCTTGACTTAGCTTGTGTGAAATTATTGTCCTTAATTAAATTATTACTTGTTAGTTAATCCCAATTCCTTGAAACTAGATTTGTATTTTTCCCAGTGCCATTGTGGAAACAAACAAATTGCTTTTATCTCATTCTTTAATGCTCCTAGACATCTTTATCTGCACCTCTGTTTTAGCACTAACCGCAGTCTGCTTTTGCATTATTTTCATCTATAACTGTCTAGCTAAGTGAATGTCCATATCTCTGTGATTTGCTAGAGGGTAGGGGCCACATTCTAGTCATTTCTCAGTATATAGCACAGTGTTGTGAATACAGAAAGTATTTTATAAAGTGGTAGTGATTTACATTGAGTGATGCGATTTGGCTGACACTGAGACATAGCAGTACCTGTTTCTTGAAATAGCTATTATTTTGCTCTCCTTCATCATTGCCTTCTGTTAACATATTTGGTCAAATACCAGTGCTTGCTCTATCTCATGTTTGCTTTGTTGGCAAGGCTCAGCACAAGAGGCTAAGCTCTTTATTGGTCAGAGTGGAGGAAGTTTGTGGTCTACTGTGAGATAATCCTGTGTGTTTTATTATGACTGTGGTTAATAATCCTTGTAATAACTAATCCTTTTTAGCCCTTTACAGTCCTGCTCATTGAATGCCAATTATGTGCTAGGAACTTTATACATTATAACAGTAATCTTCATAGCAGATATAAGGAAGCTATTATTATGCCAATAACAATAAAAACAACAATATATATTGAGATACCAGGCATTGTAATAAGTGCTTTACTTGTTTTATTTATTTTTTTTTTTACTGACCTTTCAGAACAACACTATGAAGTTAGTATTACCATTATATCCACTTTATAGATAAGTAAACTGAAGCTCAGATGGGTTAAATAACTTGCCCAATATCACATAGCTGGTAAAAATAGACCAGAACAAATGGAAAATAATAATTGACAAAGCACAATAGAATTAAAGATTAATAAGTTGAATGGAGAACTAGACAAATTGAAAGGATTTATCAGAGAATAGAAAAATGAAGAAAATAGATTAAAATCTAAACTAATCATTTTGAAAGTTTTAAATTTTAGGAAAAAAGAAAACATTCTAAATGGATCCAGCACCCCTGCTCCCAAACAGATTACCTTAAAGGAAAAAAAGTCAGGCAGGCCTCAGAGTTAGTCATTAAATGCCAGAAGACAATGAAACCATCTAATACTTATCAGTGCTTATTATGTACTAGGCACTGTATTACATACTTAATATTGCCTGTCTCATTTAATCTTCACAACACTCTTGTGAAATTGGTATTATTTTTTATGTTCATTTGAGGCTGAAGAAGCTTGAGGCACAACGTTAAGTAATTTTCCAAGTTCTCATAGCCAGTAAGTTGCAGAATCAGAACTTATACCTATCTGTTTGAATCCAAAAACCTATCCTCCTACCACTTCAATGCTCTACCTAACATGCTTTTACATCTCTGTTCTAAAGAGCTTAAAGTTCTGTCTTATACTAGTTCTTGCTTGTTTTAACCCAACACATGGAATATGTCCTCATATCAGAATTTGTATGATTGCTTTAACATGTATTCTTCTACCATATTCCACACCCCACAACCAAAATGACCTTAGGTTTAGACTTTAAACCTATTCTTGATGTTTCTATTTCATAAGTGGAATGGTCTGAATGTTTGTGTTCCCCCAAAGTTCATATGTTGAAAATCTAATGCCTAAGGTGATGGTATTAGGAGGTGGGACATTTGAGAGGTGATTGGGTCATGAGGGTGGAGACCTCACAAACAGAATTGGTGCCATTATAAGAGAGGCTCCAAAGACAACTCTCTCCCCCTTCTACCATGTGAGGACTCAGAAGTCGACAATTCTGGGAGAAGATCTTCACCAGAACACAACCATGCTGTTGCCATGATCTTGAACTTCCCAGTCTCTAGACTTGTGAGAAATAAATTTCTGTTGTTTATAAGGTACTCAGTCTGTGATATTTTGTTATAGTAGCCTGAATGGACTAAGAAAATAAGACAGTGTTTCTAATATCTGCCCCTGACAGTGATTTGAAATTCATCATTTATTATAGCTCATTTATGTCTTCTGTTTTTCTCACATCAACCTTTACTCCCTCCACACTGTTCTTCAGCACATGGCTCATGAGGCTCTACTTTCTGCTTAAAGCACTCTCTGTAACATCGGGTTTATGGACAGGTATATCTGGTGACCAAAGAGTGTCTGAATGTTAAATTCAGCTAGGTCACTCTGTGTATTAGTTTATTAAATGAATGTTTTTTTCCCCAAATATTTAAGTCATATGAAAAGTCTCTCTTTTTGACATAAAAGCAATATTTAAAAAACAGGACTCTGAGAATGGAACTATATGTTCTTCTAACACATTTTTCCTCAGGCTCTTAGGAAACAGAGTGGGCTTATAAAGAAAACACAGCTGTGAACAGAAATGATTTGTATCTATACATGCTATCTATATTTGCGTACATGTCAATTTATAAAACAAATACTTCAAATTCATGTCTACAAAATTTAGTAACTGCCTACTCCAGTCAAACTATATCTATGCCCTTTGAGATGTGCCAACAAGTTACTTCCTAAATAGACCTTAGTTGCTCCTTACAAAGCAGCACAGTTCTAGAAGAAGATAGAATAAGCTCTGAAAGAAGTCAGACTTAGTTGGAAATGTGAGTTTCATTCTTAACACCAAAGTGACCTCGGGCAAAAAGACATTAAAGCCTATGAGTTTCAGCTTCCAATCAAACAAGACCAGGGGATCTTACTATTTAACTCACAGTGTGATTGTGAAGATTAAATGAGATGGTATATACTAAAACATCCAAGAAAGTTCCTGGTATATGCTAAGCACACATACAATGTTACTTACACAGTCTGCCTTCTTACTTGGTATTTTGAACCTGTAGGACAACAACGGTGGCAGGCTGGTATCATGAAACAACTAGTGAGAACTTCAGAAAGTGGTTGATTCAGTACCCAAAATAATATATAAATAATATACATAACAAGATGATTTAGCATACACATAATACTTTTATACAACTCAAAATGCCTTTTCTTAGATTGCCTTTTCTACATTTTATAAAAATTCTGAGGCAAATTGATTAATTATGAGGAAATTTAGGCATAGATAGGTTAAGTGACTCACCGAAATCATGGGGGCTAATCAGCTAAAACTGAGTTGGTTGTTGCAATTCAAAGAGAGAGCTTTGAATATTCCAAAACTAATTCAAGGTTTTGAACTTCGGAGGTTTAAGGACCCTAATGCCAGTTGTGCACCAAGCATGTATAACCTGGCTGAATCCCAGGTCATTCCATGCCAGATGGATCATGTTAAAATGCAATCCAGAAGTAGGAATGAGGGTATTATGGTTGACTCTCCTAGGTAAGGCTTATAAATAACAATGAGACTTCCCATAGTGAAGACCTAACTTAGCTTCTTAGTTTCTTATACTAAAACAGTTAGGGGTAGGGGAACAAGATCATCTGAAAATAGCATTGTACGTTTTCCTGGTTTTGCTATTATATCACAGCTATGTGAATTGTTACCATTGAAGAAAACTAGGTGAATGATGCATGGGATGTCCCTGTACATTTTTTGGAAACTTCATGTAAATAATTATTATCTCAAGACAAAAAGTTAAAAAGATAGCATCACACACCACAATCCTATGCTATTTGGTACCTAATTCATTTTTCTTTATTTAAAAGCAGTTGTATTAGGTTTTATTCAACTGAGATTGGAATTTAATATTTAAAGAGATTAACGTGACAAAAAAAAGCAGAAATAAACAAATGGGACCTGATCAAACTTATAAACTTTTGCACAGCAAAGGAAACCATAAACAAAATGAAAAGACAACCTACGGACTGGGAGAAAATATTTGCAAATGATATGACCAACAAGGGATTAATTTCCAAACAGGTCATACAACTCAATAACAAAAATCCAAACAATCCAATCAAAAATGGTTAGAAGACCTAAACAGACATTTCTCCAAAGAAGGTATACAGATGGCCAACAGGCACATGAAAAGATGCTCAGCATCACTAATTATTAGAGAAATGTAAATCAAAACTACAATGAGGCACCACCTCTCACCAGTCACAATGGCTATCATGAAAAAGTCTACAAATAACAAATGCTGTTGAGCGTGTGGAGAAAAGGGAACCCTCCTACACTGTTGGTAGGAATGTAAATTGGTGCACCCACTGTGGAGAACAGTATGGAAGTTCCTTAAAAAGCTAAAAATAGAGTTACCATATGATCCAGCAATCCCACTCCTGGGGATAAATCTGGAGAAAACTCAAAAAGATACATGCACCCCAATGTTCATTGCAGCACTATTTACAATATAATAGCCAAGACATGGAAACAACCTAAGTGTCCATCAACAGATGAATGGATAAAGATGTGGTGTGTATAAATATATATACATATATACAATGGAATATTACTCAGCCATTAAAAAAAGAATGAAATAATGCCATTTGCAGCAACATGGATGGACTTAGAGATCATCATACTAAGTGAAGTAAGTCAGACAAAGACAAATATTATATAACGTCACTAATATGTGGAATCTGAAAAAATAGTACAAACAAACTTATTTACAAAACAGAAACAGACTCACAGACATAGAAAATAAAACTTATGGTTACCAAAGAGGAAGGAGGTGGGGAGGAATAAATTGGGAGTATGGGATTAACAGATACACACTACCATATATAAAATAGATAAACAACAAGGATTTACTGTGTAGCACAGGGAAGTTTATTCAATATCTTGTAATAAACTATAATGGAAAATAATCAAAAAATAATAAAGATATATACATACATATATATATATATACAGCTGAATCACTTTGCTGTACACCTGAAACTAACACAACATTGTAAATCAACTATACTCCAATTTAAAAAAATAGATATCTAAGGAGGACAGTGTTGCCCAAGCTATAACAGTGCTGGACATTGAATAGGCTGGATCCTTGTGAGAACTCAAATATAAAGGTGGGGTGCTCTGTTTACCTGTGCTTGACCCTGCTGTTTTCTTCTCCTTCTTTCATTTATCTCTGTTTCTTTATGATCCTCTGCATCTAAACTGCTTCCTTCAGAAGATGTCCTTATCATTATCTCCTCTATAACCCATCTCCTGATTGTCATTCTCCATTTAGGAGGGATAGTCCAAAGTGTCTTCATAGGCTCTAGGTATCCAAGACTCCATACTGTGGTTTTCCACCCTGATTATCCTGATCTGGACATTAATCTGATGTTGAGGTCCTTTCTCTCCATTCTTCACCCATCAAAATTTAACCATCCTGTGTCTCATCCAAACGAAAACAAAATATGGCATGTCACACTAAAAGAATCTCATTGACTAATATATTACATTCTAAATTAGTTTTTTGCACTAATAGTTATTGAGGACTTATCTTGCATATGGCATATTCCAGGCAATGTGGTTATAGCAATGAACAAAATAGATAAGTTCCATGCTTTCAAGGATCATACATGTTAATAGGGGAGGCAGAAGATAAACAAACATGCAATATAATATCAAGTAGTAAAATCCTTATGAAGAAAAATAAAACAGGATAAAGGAATAAAAAATAATTGCCACTTAGAGGAGGAGCTCAGGGAGGTATCTCTCTGAGTTGATATTTGAGCAGAGAACTAAATGGTATGGGAAGGAAGTCATGTGAGGGAAGAGAGTTCCAGGTAGAAGGAACAAACTGATTGAATATCAGTAAATGATTGCATTAGATCCTTGGCATCCTCTAAAGACCATAACAAGACCGTTGTAAACTTCAGTTTTTATGAATATCCCTTGTAACCTTAAAACCCTACAGGCCCCACAAGATGGTAGTTTGTAAAGATCATAGTAGGAGCAACATTTAATTTCTTTTGAAAGCTTTCCTCCTCCTTGCACCTGCTGGATCTAATCCCTACTGTTCTTCAAACAGCTAGACTCTTCAATAAAACATGTTTTTTCTCCCCAAAGGGCCTGAGGGATTTTAAATTGACTGGTCAAAGCTATTTTTTTATGCTCCATTGTATAAAGACACATTGTCTTGACTGCCAGTGACAGTCACTTTTAATCCATAAAGATTATGAAGAGTGACAGAGTGAGTCTTGCCACATCTGATCTCCTTTCATACTAATTGCTTAAGCTCTTAGTACTTGAGCTCAAAAGTTTATCTTCTGCTAAAAAAAGTAAACCTATGCACACGTTACCCTTCTTTTCAACTTCTTTTCCCTGAACTTCTTTTCCAATGTTTCTTTTCTTCCTCCTCTCCATTGATCCTGATGCCAGGACCACCACCTCTATTTTGTGTGAAACACACCATTCTTTCTGTTGCTAAAATATCTCATTTGGTCATTCTGTGTCAAAACACCTCCTGTTGATTATGAATTCTCCATGGCTCTGCCCCTGGTTACTTGCAATTATGGCTGAACAGAATCCTGGGCAATTACTCCAGATTCAATTATCACATAGCACATGCACATAGCACACTTGGTTCAGTCAGGTGTAATACCCAAAGCATTTGCATTGAAGATTTAGGGTTCTATAAGGGAACTGTAGTTGTAGTAATTAATTTGAATGATCTCTTTAAGTTGCCATAAAATTTTATTTTTTAAAGAACTGACAACTACAAAAATACATATGGATTTTAAATTCTGAAGTCGATCTAATCTTTAGAAGTAAAGAACCAAGGATTTATAATGCTTTTATTATACATTGCTATTTAATCAAATAGCAGTTTATAAAGACAGATTCTTCCTAAATGAGTTCAAACAGTAATTTCAGAATGAGTATTACACATTTTATTCCATCTGTTATTCCTGACCCAGTGGAAGTGTGGTTCTCTCATAGAATATAATTGTGTATGTAGGTGAGAAATTAAAAGTTAAATTAAGCTGCATTGTTTTGAACTCAATTTAAATTAATTCATGTCTTTAATTTTGTATAGGGCAAATTCCTACTCTTTCCAATAGTTGTAAAATCTGAATACACCTGAGATGTTAAAACTAACATTATTATGAGTCAGTCTTCATGTTGGTTTAACATAATTTTATTTTGTTAGAGTGTAGGGACTGAGGTCCTCAAAGTATTTGTGATATTAAGCAATTCAGTTACACTTAACATTTCAATTTTTAGAGCACACTCTTAACATGACTGATGAAATGACTTTCACGTAATGGCGGTAATAAAAACAAAGGATTTCTATGCTCTGTATAGATCCCAAAGAATACTCTAATTCTACTTCAACTTTGTTGATGCCTGGTTCCTAAAATTATCTCTACTTTGATACAAGTTCCATTTTGCTCCTGCCTCTGAGTTTCTATAGCAGTTTTTCATCTCTAGTAAAGTTCTTAAGATATCTCATCATATTTATATATTGTAGGTTCTTCTTATCCACTAAACATGAGATCAGGCTCTGTGTTCTATTCAGCTGTATATCTCCGTACCCATTTCAGTGCTTGGTACCAAGTAGGAACTCAGCACATGTTGACAGAATGAATAAATGAACAAATGGATACATAAAGACAGAATATATGTCACTGCAACTTTTCCTGTCATTGTAAATCACTTTCAAGGGGTAATATTTCTGGCAATTAGAATACTGAGTACCATGGAAAACCTGAGGAATTCTTAGTCTCTGCACAGGAAAGACATCTAGATAAACAAATCATAAAATCTATACTAATTTTCTGTCAAAAATTATTTAAACTGACTTTGAGCACATGCCTACTGATATGATTAGAATTGCTATTTCATGCTAATTTTTTATTGACCCACATAATTATGAACACCAACAAAAAAGCAGAATATGATATCAAGTTGTAATGTGATACCTCTGAAAATGTGATAGTTTGTAATACATTCTTTCTTTTGAGGTTCTGAAACTAGAAATTTCATTCCTCTGAGAGACTGTTGATTTATACAAAATAGCTAACTCATTTTGGTAACTTGTATTGATAAAATCATAATTGGAAAAGTGCCATGGTGCCTTCTGTTTAGAGAATTCACCTGAAATTAGAAATTATATTTAAACTACCAACAGGAGAAATACTGGCTGTCTAACTATTTAGAACAGTGCAAATACCCTGTTTCTTACCAAAGCAAAGAAAAAACTACCTCAAAGTGGTATAGCAGAGTTGACAAAATCCTTTAAGATGAGTATGTATATCACTGTTCCAGTCTGGTGCTTTAAGACAACATTCAAACTATTTACATTATTCACACTGTGCAATGCTCAAACATCATTTAACTATTGTGAATAAATTGTAATGACTCAATTAACTTGGAAATCAAGTTACCCATAATAACCATGTCATATTTAAGAAAAATATCAGAGAGTTAAAATTGACCAATAATTTGGTTTAGGAATTCTGGATTAGCACAAATATGATTCATGAGTTTTGAATTAGAACTTTTGAACTAGAACTACTTCTTGCTTTGTTAATACTGGTAATATACAGTAGATAGATGAAAGAGGTCTAGACCAGAATTTTGATAATAGAATGAGTTACAGTAAGCTTACTTTTAAATGTAAATATTCCTTAAAAAGTTGAAAAACAGAATTACTCCATAAAAATATTGTCTACTCCATAAAAATATTGTCTCATAAACAACAGACAGTCCATGCCTTTCCCCAGCAATCCTCTAAGAAGGATGCAGGTGTAAGTTAAGATTTTCCCTAGGTATGATGCCAGGTAAGAAAGAAACCACATCTGTTTGTTTTACCTCCTTTTTTCCCCAATGGAGTAGATTGGCATTTCCAACCTGTTTTATTGGAATACACATCCTGTAAATGTTAATAAAAACGTGTGTGTGTGTGTGTGTGTGTGTGAGAGAGAGAGAGAGAGAGAGAGAGAGAGAGAGATGAAGGAAGGAAAATATCTGTTGTCAAGTAAGTTTGGGTTTCTCTGGGTTACAGAAAGTTAAACAAGCTCCTCCCCATCCAATAAATCTAAAACCTTTCAATACTTTAAGATATATTAATTATACTGAGAATATTCATGATTTCAAAGATCTAATGTCTCAGTGGATATTAAAATTTCAAGAAACACATTTTAAGTAATGCTAGAGTAGACAGTCAGCTTCTTTGAAGGTAAGAAGGATTTCTAATACACTCCTGCATCTTTATTTCCTAGCACAATGCATGAATTCATTCTGGTTCATATATTCTTAAGTATATAACATAACTTTTAAGTTCAGAGGGACAAATCTGTACCTTTCTGTGTACCCAATGACTACAAGCAGAATTGAAAGGGAGAAATAGGCACTCTCACAAAAGCAGCCCAACAAGAAAATTTTAAACATAGGCCCATAAAAGAACACTGGCATATTCAAACAGAATAGTAAGAAATTCGGAATGTTTTTCTTCAAAACACCTATTCGCATTGCTATTTTGTAAACAAGCTTGATCTTTCAGCTAAATGGCTAAAATTCATTTTGATATCATGAGTGCTAATGTTTACTGTTGTTGATGTTAAAATGGGAGATCCTGTTATTTTTTGAAACGGACACATCAGATTTTTAAAATGGATGCAAACTAAGAAGCATGTTACTGACAACCTAGGCACCTTTCTGAGCTAAATATCATCAAGGGAGCAGAATGTGTCACTCAAAACTACATTAAGAAAACAAAATGGAGCAACTGTAAAATGAGCTTTAGTTAATTGTAACATGTCACAAGTCATGTTTGCAAAATAGAAGGAGGTGTGAACATGGAGCTCAAGTAAAGGAGTGTCAAAGAAAAGTATACACTCGTATGTCAGCAACAGAGTTCTTAAGCAAAGCTGGAGACCAAACCCCTGGAATTATCAGAGCCACAATAAAGTACAGATACTCTATATAGTATTTAAAAACATAAACCTTGGAGTGAGGCAAATCCTTTAGATAGGTTCTGACACACATAGACTGTATGACATTGGAACATTTCATTAACTTTATAAGCCTCAGTTTCCCCAATTTATAAATGAGGTTAAAAGTACTAACTGCATAGAATTATGTGAGAAATAAATATAAAAATATATGTAAATGCTTTGTGCAGGGCCTGGTTTACAGTATGCTTGACTTAAATGGTAATAGCATCATTACTTTTACTATGACGATAACTACTAGACTGCCTAGCTTTCTCCCAACTTTTAACTACAACACAAGCCATCACTCCACTTTGTTTACATGGCAACCTAAGTTGCATTATTTCTTGATTAGTTTCTGTGACTCTAAACATCCTTACCATTCTGGTCAAGCTAAAGATATCTCTGGGTATAAGTTGTCTTCTCACCTCCAAGTTGTTTTTCTACAGTGCTTTATTCCTGGAATACCCTTGGCCCCAGCCCACTAAATGAACTTCCTGGGGTGAGAGATTTGATGTCTCTGCTTCGTGTCCTTAAAAATCCTGTTAAGTTTTGTTTAAATGGGCTTTTAAGTATGCTGTTTCATTTTCATGTCATTTATTTATTATTTATATGTCACTCTCTTCCAGAAAAGGTTAGAAGTGGCTAAGTAATTTTCCAGTAAGCTTGATTTTAGAAATCTAATCTCTGTATTAAAAGTAATTTATTATCTCAACAACAAAAGGAGTTTCCTGGGTGGTGGTGGGGGAGTGATGTTTATAGGGAGGCAATTCAAAGTAAATGAGGAACCATACAGTTTCTGCTTTTAAAGTACAAAGATATAAAGGTTGAGCTTGGCAAATGTAAGGCCAGAAACTATCAAACTCTTAGAGGAAAACATAGGTGGAATCATATTAGAGACCAGGGCAGGACTTCAGGCAACAGCTTTCAAGAACCTCAGTTTTCACAATGAGGAAACTAAAGCCCCCAAAGTTAAGTGATCACACTTAACTAGTTAGTGACATTATCGTTCTGCTTTAAATAGTAATGGTTAAGCAAAAATAAATTGATTACATTCTCTCAGTTACCCATGATTATAGAAAGGCTAGCTACCTCCTTCTTGTAATGTTATCTGTCATCTGTTATGAGCATACCTTATTTGAGGCAAAGTACCTAGAAAGAAAATATTTCTTGAGTACTAGACTCATACACCTAAAGTTATGGATAATTCTAAGGCTCCAATACCACCACTATAAAGAGGGGTGGTGGCACAAAAAATCAATAACCAATGTCATACTCTCATCTTTTCACAGTTCTTAGGACTCTACTTCTTCAGGAAGAACTCATATGTTAATCAAATTGTCAGAAAGAGCTTTTGGCTCCCTCCTTTATTTTTAGAATTTGTTCCTAGTATGAATTAATTCTTGCCCCATTCTTAGAATTTATTTACTCCCGACCAGCAGATGAAATATATGCTTATATTGTATTTTGACATAAAATCATAGAATTGTAGAAAGAGGTATTGATATTATTATTCTACTATCTATGCCCTATTCTACACCTTTGTCTTCATATTAATGATGCATGATATCTTAGACTGTAAACTATTAGATGAGAAGGACCTTTTCTTTCACTCATTTACTCAACCAATATTTATTTAGCAACTATTGTGTACCAGATCTTGAAAATCTAGAATCAGGTCACGGTGAGCTCCCTGAGACAAAACTAACAACCAAACAAACAACAATTTAAAAAATATATATTTATATAAAAATTTATGTATGTGTGTGTGTGTATATATATATATATATATATATATATATATATATATATAATATACACAGTATGCTTGGCACATAGCAGAGGCTTATATATTTGATGAACAAGTGAATGATATGATGGGTATGATCTCAAAAAGGTCTGTAAAAAATCTGGATTACCAAACCCTGCTTCCCAATTTGACATATGGATAACACATCACAGTCATGCAGTTTGATGCACTAAATAATTGGTTAACCTTGATGACACTGATGTTGGTGATGGTGATGGTAAATTTCATTGTCTCTGATTGAAAAACAAAAGAACTGCCTTTTTCTAAGTGTATTGAACCCTTCCACCAAATGAATTTAAGGAGAGGTACCCTTCTTGAGTTTAAAAAAACAATGAGTTGACTCAAAAATTTCCTTCAAAATAAGCCTTTTTAATGTTAGTTTTAATCAGTTGGATAAAGCTTTAGAATTAACAAGACTGGCCTTATTGCAATATGCATTTTCTGAATTTGCTAATGTTTCTCTCAACTGTTGGGGGTGGAGTGATGAGGGTGGGAAGCTTTCAAAATTTAAATACTTTATTATTATTTTTAATAAATAAGTTCTAATCTGGGAGGCTAACTGCTATACTATTTTGTCATGTATTAAACCTGATTCTATAGTGCAAGGCTACATTCTTCTCTCAAATATATATGCTTAATTTCCCCTGAAAATAAGAGTTTTGCTTGAGTGATCACAGAATATGGAACAGTGATTACTTCTTACCTGAATACACAGTTCTTGCTGTGGTTCATAAGATTCTGACTATAATCATATCTTGTGGTTTGTACTTCTTTCTGTAAGCTTACTGGTTTACAGAGACTATTAGTTAAACTTCTAGCTAACTTACAGTGTCTACTCTAACCTCGGAGTCCCTTGAACTTCACCATTTACCTTGATGTGGAGCTCAGTATTAGTCAACAGGAGAAGCAAAATTCTCTATGACTCCAAGTATCTCCAGATTGCTACATTTGTCACACAGGCCTTACCAGTGCTCTTTGGAGCTTTTGTAAATTAAAGGAAGAGATGTGACAAACAAGGACAATTTTTCATCCATGACTTTCTTAACCCTAAGATTTCACTTTAATTTCTTTGCTAGTTCTGCAACCTCTTCTTTGGTACTTTAGCTGGATTGTACAATATTTCAAGGGGCCCTTTCAGTGCCCTGGCTAATCTGCCCTTGACAACTTTTTTTTTTTTTTTTTTTTTTTTTTTTTGCTTAAGTCAGCAGAGAGAGGTCCAGAGATACAGATTGATTTATTTGGCACTGCTTAGCAAGAACAGAAGCTGCTAATTTTTTTTTTTTTGCTAGTCTGATTAAATTACGATGAAACACATTTTCCTATAATGAATCCTAGCACCTTCATCTAGGTTAACATCTAGCAGCTGTGTGGCCTTGATAGAGAGGGTTGAGTTAAATAAGCTGCTTATGTGCCTGTACTCAAGCATTTATTCAACAAAGCTAAACCACAATCCTTAATATCCTTTGCCTTTTTTTTTTTTACTCTATTCTAGGCATATCAAGTTTGTTTGCACTCCAAGGCATTTACACTAGCTGTTCCTTTTCTCTGAAAGGATCTTTCGCCAGATCTTCCCATGACTTGCTTTCTTATTTTGTTCAGGTGTTTGAGGAGATCACCTCCTCAGATAGGCCTCAGAAACTCCTATCTAAAATGACCTACAACTCCATAATATTCTATTTACATACTCTGCTCCCTCTCTCTTTTTTTTCATAGAACTTATCTGCTATTTAAAAATATGCTACTTACTAATTATTTATTACTATTTATACACCTACTAAAATGTAAGTTTAATGTGGGCAGGGATACTGCCTACCTTGTTTTCAACTGTTCCTCTATCACTTTACCTCAGTGCCTGGCACATGGTAGGTGCTAAACAAATACTTCAAAATGAATGGATGAGATGGTAATTGAAAGCAATGGTATGTGTTTGGAACTATTCCAAGTTCTAAGGGTTCAGCAGTGAGCAGTACTTATAATATCCTTGCTTTTGTGAAACCTATGCTCATGGAGGATTGTTGCAAATATCCAGGTAAGAGATCATGAGAAATTTTGCTAGATTTGCAGTGGTGGAGATAAGGAAGGGCTAGATTGGAAAGATGTTTAATTGGTAGACTAAATAGCCTTTGTTAATTTTCAACAATATTAGGGTGATAGTTCATTGTCATCAGAGTCTGGACAAAGTTTAAATTGAATTGAAGACAATCTAACCGTTTTTATGCTTCTTATCTTATTTCCTGAACTCTCACTACTTTTTCACCAAGCACTCAGAGCTGTCTTTCTTCTCTTTAGATAACCAAGTCTCCTCACTAGTGCATCCAGATCTACTCTCCTTATAAGTGTCTAATACCCCAAATTTCCACCCCCTTGCCTTGTTTGAAATCTCTAATTCCTGGGACTCTTAGGATTACAGGTAGTCATATTAACATGAAACTTCTCTACATTTGGGATGCTCATATTTTATGCAACAAATAGGTTTTTGCACTGCTATGTACTAAATACTAAAGATAATAATAATACATAATTACTACATAATACTAAAGATAATAATAATACATAATTAAATAAGACAGAAAATGTCTGCACCTTCAAGAAGCTCTCCATCACAGTCAAGTCATCTCCCCAATGAGTTCTGTGTTTTCCTTTTTATAAAGTCAATACCTTTAGTCAAACTACTTCCTACAGTTTTCTTTCTTATGTAAAGAATGTCACTATTTTTCAGGTGATGAATATACCCAGAGCACATTAATGTTCAAGCCTCTCCCAACTCAGGTTACCAACTTCACTTACTTCCCAGACACCTTCATTCTACACCTTCATTCTACCTTCATTCCATCACCACCACACTCACATCAAACTAGGGGGAGGAAACAGCAACAGAAAAAATAATTTAAACAACACTAATAAAGCACCTAGCCATCAGAAGAGTCGGTTTCCCCCCTCCAACAGCTCAGCTTTACAGCCCTTCTCCCATTTATTATTGAAGGGTTACAATGTTAAGCTAGACATTGATATTCCAATGCAACTCTCTCATTTATTTCTAGGTCAAGCTTCAATGAATCTATAGATTGTTTTTCCCCCCTGCTGTTGACTGATATGTTCAGTTTTTAAAAGCTTAGGATGCAGTGACTCATATTGCTGTCCTAATTCTCAAAAGAATTAATCAATGCCCACATCTATAGTTATGGTTATTATAACTATAATGGACATATATACTTTTACTGTAGAAAAGGTGAAGTTATGGTTCATACATTATATATGATATGTATTTGAATATTTTATGACTAGGTGAGTATAAACATAGGAATAACTGAGAACCATTTGATGAAGACCTGGTCAATTTTAACCAATCTGTAAAATACAGACAGCTGTACTACTCAGATGTCAGAGCTGTAGTCATTAGTTAGGTAACTGTGTGAATCCTAAGATTATAGTTTTAATATAATTTATTAAACTTACTATTAAAATCACTAGTAAAAACTAAAATGAGACTTTAAAACCTTGAGCTTCAAAAATTACTTTTCTAGGGCTTCCCTGGTGGTGCAGTGGTTGAGAGTCCGCCTGCCGGCGCAGGGGACACGGGTTCATGCCCCGGTCCGGGAAGATCCCACATGCCGCGGAATGGCTGGGCCCGTGAGCCATGGCTGCTGAGCCTGCGCATCCAGAGCCTGTGCTCCGCAACGGGAGAGGCCACAACAGTGAGAGGCCCGCGTACCGCAAAAAAAAAAAAATTACTTTTCTAGCTTTTTCTTGAGGTCATATACATTTCTGGTAGCATATGATATTCATGTAAAGCACACAAAATTTTTTCCAAAATGTCAGAAAATCTAGCACATATAAGAGGCTTAAAAATTGATAGAGTTAAAGAAAAATGTAGCTTAAAAAAAGTAAATGTCAAGCATAAAAATATCCAGGATGAAGAACTTTATAGCACCATAAGTAAACTTCTGTTTCCCCAAAGCAATGAATCTGTAATAACAAATTAACTAGGTATTATTGTATTTTTGGTAATTAAAAAAGCTGTATTTTTCCTGAGTCTATGAATTTGATATTTTAAAGCTTCCAGATAAATTATATCAAAATACCATTAGTTTTAAATACCATGTGTTAGCAGTAAATTATGGGAAGTAATATATTTTCTCCTTCTTGGTAGTATTTATAAAATCTTTCCAGTTTAAAAGACCGTGGTCAGTACATGGATAACAGCACAGAAGTTATGCTTATCAAATTTTTATATTGTACAAAGTGAAATAAGATACATAATTCTATTACTACAATAATAGCTACATTTTATTGAACGCTTATGTCTCAGACAATGCTTTAAGCTCTCTACATCCATTATTTAATTCCATCTTTATAATCTTATGAAGAATGTCCATTTTTCAGGTGAAGAAAGTGACCAAGAAATTAAAAACCTTACTCAAGTTCACACTGTAAACCAAAAAGACAAGACTTCAATCCACAGAATCTGACTCTAGAACCTGTGCTCCTTACCATGTGTGAGAAAACAGAACTCAGATTCCAAAGGCTTTTGTTTTCCAGTTTTAAGATGCTGAATTGAGTTCACATATGTAAAAGTAATATGTCACAAGTTTCAATAAAATACATTGTGCTTAATTAAATGTTTCTGAGTGTTTGGCATTCTACTGGGCACTAGAGGTAAAATGGTGAATAAAAATTTATGTTACCTGCCATTGAAAAGACTAATATGATACCATAAAAAGTATGGTAACAATGAGGATGGAGTAAAATGAATGGAATTGAGATATTTGGGAGGTAGAGTAGTCAGGACTTGATGAAGAACTGGATGACTGTGTTAAAGGAAAAGGAAAATTTAAACTCAGAGCAAAGAATACATTCATTGATGGAGTTGGCGAGAAATCAATAGATCTGGTTTTGAAGTGGATGTGGGGCATCAAAATGGATAACTAGTAGAGGACTCGAGATTCAAGTCTAGATCTTAGGAGAAAGCCCTGGACCAAAGATATTAGAAAGAGGAGGCATAAGCATAAAAATGGTAAATGAAACCATAGGAGTTTATGAGGCCACTTAAGGACAGGGATATGAGAAGAGATTGAAGAATAAACAAATATTTAAGAGGCAGGCAAAGGAAATGTTCCAGATCCTTATATGTAATTGTCCTCAAGATATTTTTTTAGATATTTTACAGACATCTCAGATAAAATGTGTAGTTTTCCCTCATGGTATAGTATACTACTTTGTTTTGCACCAAACCTCCTGCTGAGAACATGAGGAAAAGCTAGACAAACCTACTTGAAGACACTGGCAAGCTACAGACACAGGATGGACTTCTGGGACTAATATCCCAGAGAAAAGATAACAAGTGAAGGTCTGAAATTTGGTACAACTTTTCCCTGAGAGATCCACATGGAGAATTTTCAGCATTCTCATGTGGCTGAGGAAATTGATTGAAGTATGCCATATATAGGTTATATATAGATTATATATGTAATAACCATCTTTTGGAAAAATTCTGCTGTTTATATTTCCTTGCTCTAAAATACTACTGTTCATCAGTTGACAAATTCAGCATTATTCTTTCAGTTTCTGTCTCAGGACTACAAGCACACACCTCTTTCTAAGTACTGATCAAGTATAAATCCATCATAGGATTGGACACAGTTTCAAAACTGCTTTGTAATTTGATAGGTCCAGAATGTGATTCTAAGAGGCTATACAAATCAGCAAATTGTAGCAATACTGGAGGTTTAAAGCAGTGCTAGGCTGTATATTTGAACTTTTACACATTTAAAAAAATTGCTTTGTTTTGGGAATCTGAATTATAGCACACACAAAAATAGACCTAGACCAACTAAAAAGAATTCAAAATTATTAGCAAGAGGTGTCTTTTCTCTACTTGCCACATCCATCCTTCCCTTTAGCCAGGTGTGATTCTTCCTACCCATCTGTAGATGTTTACCCACCTGAAATGGGGCATCAGTGCTGGCATTGAGTAGAATGCAAGCTAGAAATAAAATCTTTGTTGCTGCTGTGCCTTACTAGTATCTGAGTTTCAGGATATTTTCTATATAAATTGTCTGCATATATTTCCTTTATACACCATTATGAGTACCTGAAATTTGAATCATAGAGTACCTATCCATTCCTCCAGGCCTTAATTGACTTACTTGGACTTGTAATCTTATCTCTTTGTCTTATTCCTACTTTAGCATCCCCCTACTTTCAGTCAAAGTCATAGTCTTATTCACTTTATGGACTTTTCCTCTTTTCCTGCCACTTAACTCCTCGTCCAATGCTTTCTATGAATTTTGTTGTTAGATGTCCAAGATGCCTTTACATAACTTTCTTTTTAATATTCTTTTCCTCCTTCTTAGCATTCTTCACACACGAGGTGTCTAAATTGCTTAGATCTACTTCCCAGCATCCTCTACTCAATCTCAGCATCATGTGCAAGGCCCTCCTCTTCAGACATTTCCTACCATCTGCTTCCATCAAAATTTACCTATACCCTGATCCATTTTTTCAGGGCCCAGATCTTTAGTAAGGTTAACCCAATAGATAAAATCTGGTTTAGGTATTAATCATTGATTCTAAGTTAAGGTACAATTCCTACCAAGAAATAAAATTTTAATTTTCCTTGGCTTTCCATGCTTTAACTCCAAATAAATATGGCTGGTAAGGGAGCTATTGATATATTGTGGGTTGGGATTATCTTTGAAACACCCTTCAAAACATATCATGCAGTTGATATTGCAGTCACCAAATTTCTGTACTGTTTTTGAAGAATTATCTCCTGAGAATGTGTATTTATACACAAAAATTCCAGCACACATTTACTCTTTATCTTGAAATGTGTTTGACATTGAATGTATATTGGATATAATTTTCTCTGTACAGTTCAGTTATAGTTCCCAAATGCAATTATCATGTTTGAATGGAGTCTATTCACCAAAGATAAAAACTGTTCATATTGTGAAAGGAAATCAATGCAATATAAAATTAACCAAAAAGATAAAGGGGATTGAGGACCCTATTACATATAGAGAATGAAAAAAAAAGTCTTCATCAAGACTAATGTAGACCCTAATGTAACCTTGCAAATTAGAACAAAACTATCTTGGAACCATTAAGTTTCAACAGCTTAAAAATATGCAAAATCAAAAAAAATATGCAAAAATATCGCCATCTCCTCTACCCATACTCTCTGCTTCTACCTCAGAATCCAAGCCCTCTCACCATTCCCCATAAATATTATAGAACCAGGATACTATTTGCAGCAAATACACCTTAGTAACACATTTCCATAAAAATCCAAATACATAAATTATAATAGAATACTTTTAAATGAGCTCATTTGTTACATTCTCTTCACCAGATAGCCTGTCTTAGTCCATTTGGGCTGTTATAACAAAATAACATGGACTGGGTACCTTTTAGACAATGGAAATTTATTTCTTATAATTCTGGAGGCTGGGAAGTCCAAGATCAAGGCACTGACATATTTGATATCTGGTGAGGGCCCGATTTCTGATTCATAGCATATTTTAGCTATAATCTCACATAGTGGGACAGGCAAGGGATATTTCTAGGACCTCTTTTATAAGGAACTAATACCATTCAAGAGGGCATTGCCCTCATGACCTAATCACCTCTCAAGGGCTCTACCACCTTGGGATTCAGAGTTTCAACATATGAACTTTGGGGGAAAACAAACATTCAGACAATAGCAGAGCCCAGCTAGAAATGAGTTCTTCCTTCCTTAAACATTTTTTCTACTACCCTTCTGGTACCTGTATCATAGTCTACTATGTATTATGGCAGTTGGTGTACACGTTTTGTCCTTTGACTAAAGTGAATGTTTCTTGAAGGAAGATGCTATATTCTATCTTTGAATCCCTAATGCCTACTAGAGTCTCTCTCCACTCAAAAAGTATTACCAGGTTTAAAATAAATAATTCTATTCTTATTCCTTATTTCACTATTGATTTGTTTGTTCAACAAATATTTATTAAGCACATGTAATGTGCAAGGAAAT
This sequence comes from Phocoena phocoena, assembly GCF_963924675.1. Lineage (NCBI taxonomy): Eukaryota > Metazoa > Chordata > Mammalia > Artiodactyla > Phocoenidae > Phocoena > Phocoena phocoena. Next base: position 96,285,191 of record NC_089240.1, on the reverse strand, counting down.
CTCCTAGTCAGAAGACATACAGTGGTTAACACGACAGATGGTTCTTACCCTCACAGAGCTTATAGTCACATGGTAGAGACAGCAGCAACAATCAATTAGCTAAAAAATTATCTCATTAAAATGTAATAAGTGGAAGGAAAACAAATCAACAGTTGCCACAGGTTGGAGGAATAATCGACCACAAAGAGGATGCACAGGAGAACTTTGGGGGTGAAAGAACTGTTGTTTAATTTTAGAATGAAGAACCTATACTGTATTGGGGCAGTAGAAGCATGTTTACATACATTTGGCAAAACCTATAGAACTGTATACTACACAGAGTGAATTTTAATATATGCAAACTAAAATATAAAATTGATCAGGATGTTGAGGTATCTCAAGATCGAATGCAGACTGTGACAAACAAATCTATCTCTATTACAAATATACAATGTGATGACACTGAAGGAGGTGGGGAAAATGACCTCACCTAAGTAACTTTGGAAAATAATGTTTTGAGTGGAACCTGTAAACTAAAGACAAACGGAACTGTTTGTAAACACTACTCTAGTTGGTAAATTTGTTTTACATGAGGACACAAGTTAACAATTCTGAAACTGTTTTGCACGTATATTGCTACTGAGCAAATAAGTAAATGTACGGTAAATAGTGACAGTCAGGTATCTTAATGCTGGAGTTACTGATAAGCAAAAGAGGAAGATAAGAATGAAACATGGGATACTGGATTAGAGTTGGAGAAATCTCCATGAACTCATAATTTGCTTAATATAGATAAAATGGGTACATAAAGAAATATGATATTTATGTATATTAATGGTATCAATGATGTTTATGTACATAGTTTAGTATACATGTATTTTCTTGCTCTGTCCACTGAAAGGACCTAGAAAACAATGACACTCCAGTAACAAGCATAGCCAGGAACCAGGGCTCCTTAGATTAATGGTTGATACTAGGGCTGGAATAAGGAATATATAAAATAAGCATGGAGATTCTCATAGGGCCAGAAATTACAAGAGTGCTTCCCTTCCCCAAGAAAAATTCACAATGATAGGGATATGTCAAAAGGATACGGGGACCAACTGAAAAATCTCCCAATGGCCAAATCTGGAACAATTTGAGCAACAAAGTAAGTATGATTGGATTATAACTCAAAGTATGAAATAAATACACATGAGTACATAGTGATATTAATATATTATTGAATAAATAAATAAATAAATGGGGGAGTGGAGAAAAATCTTTCTTTCAAAGAAATTCCAAATAACATATGTAGATGCTTTCCCCTCAAGGGGGTAGACCTTAATCCTCCCCTACCCCCTTAGGATAGGCTGGAATTAATGGCTTACATCCAAAGAATAAAGTAGGGAAAGGAAAAATGGTAATTTTACAAATAAACCTGGCAAACATTACATTAAGAAAGTGATGCAGGTTAACATCAGTGATGTCATATGGATATCTTGTAAACTTTGATAGATGTGATGAGAAGGGAAACTTCATCTCTGTAGTACTCTTCCTGGAAACCTATAACTCCAGTCTAATCATGAGAAAAACACCAGACAAACTCAGATCAGGGGACATTCTACATGATATTTGATCAATACCCCTACAGATGTTCAAGGTCATGAAAAACACATAAAGACTAAAAAAAGTCACAAACCAGAGGAAACTGGGAAGACATGATATCTAAATGCAAGGTGATACTCTGGATTGGACCTTAGAATAGAAAGAGGACCTTGATGGAAAAATTAATGAAATACAAATTAAGTATGAAATTTTGTTAGTAGCAATGTACCAATGTTTGTTTCTTAGTCTTGACAAATACATTATGAAAATAAAATATTCATAATGGGGGGAAATTGGGTGAGATGTATACAGGAACTCCCTGTACTCTCTTTGCGATTTTTCTGTAAACCCAAAATTATTTCTAAATAAAAAGTTTAGGAAATGTAAAAAGTGATTCAAAGGATATATATAACCTCCATTAAACTGCATGGGGGTTTTGCTATGACCTATCTTACTGTTGTGTCTTTAGCTCCTTAGAGAGCATCTCCATCCTGTCCATTTGTATAACATCCAGAATCATCTCCCTACAAAAATGCTTTCGTTATTCTACTTCTCTGCTCAAAATCCTACTGTGGCTCCCTGTTTCTGTAGGAGAAATCCCAAACTCCTCAGGTAGATATGCAAGTTTCCTTCATCAACTGATTCTTACCTTATCTTTCTAAACTTATGTATATATAAACTGAATGAACAAATGTCAATTGGAATGGAATAACAACGGTTTATTAAGCACAAACTATGGGTCAAATATTCTACTGGGTGTTTGGTGCTATAGAGAGTATTAAGATATTATACCTGCCCTTGACTTATAAACATAAATTTAAATAATTCTAAGTATTATAAGTACTAAAGTAGAATGGAGAAAATAACATAACATATATAGATAACTTATAGAGAAGCAAAATGGAAGAGATGAGTCTTGAGTGGAAGTAGAACTTTACCAATCAGAGAAGTGCATTTCATTTAAAGAGAAATAACAACAAACTCAAAAAGCCATAAAATTTTTTTATAGGGAATTGTGACTGGAGAGTGTAGGGTATGTAGTAGAGAGAGGTAGATAAGACTAGAAGAGTACGTTAAAGTCAGACTGTGAAGGGTCTTGGATTCTTGGTAAAGAAATTTTATTTTCCTTTTAGAAGCCAAAAGTAATCTCTTTGCTAAAATGCGAAGTCATCAAGCACAGCGTTATATATCATCTCATAGTGCTCTCTAGTTGTTTTTTTATATGAAGTACTCTAACAAATCTTGCCTTTCTAGCCGAATTGCCAGCTAAGTCTTTCATTCCTGGATCCCAATATTGCACAGAAGAGTACTGGGTCCATTACATAGCAGTTCCTGAAAATTTTTGCTTAATGTATCCTTGTTTATTTATACCAGGCATCTTTGTTCCTTTATAAAACAAAATTAATGGAAAACAAATTTCTTGTTTTTTAAGAACCATATCAGTGAACATTCTTATTCTGGTATTTGCATTTCTAAGAAGTTCACTAGATACACAGTTGCATTTCTTTCCTTAAATTTCACTATTAGTTAGTATTATACTATGCACAAAATACTATTTGATCATTTGCCTAGTGGCCTTGATTTGACATATTATGCATGTATACTTTTTGAATCCATAAGGAAGAAGCTAGTTGTCCCTGGGAACTTTGCCCAGTACCTGGAATCATGGGGATTTCCCAGCTTGCTTTATGGTTATAGTCAGCTATGAATGAAATTGGATTATGGGCTCTGTTCTTGTTCCTTTTGTAATCCCTAATGTTTGCTGATGACCAGTGTATTATCACTGTGATCTTGAGAGACAAGGGGAGAGTTTGCCGAACATGGTACAAGTCAGTCAAGTTTTGCCTTCATTCTCTCTCTTGCAGGAAAATAGATTGCAAGAAACACTTTTGCACTGCCAGGGAAAATAAATTACAGTTTTAAGGCCAAGGCATGTGGGAGATATTTTCACCTCTATGATCCAGACGAGGAAAAAAAACACAGAGAGGCTAAGTGAATACTTTAAAATCACAGAGCCAACTGGTTCCAGGACCAGTCCAGGTCTCTTGAAGCAGTACTTTATAAAAACTATGAAGTTCACCAACAGCCCAGATAAACACAAATACATTTTAGTAGAATACTAGAAAATAATCAAACTTCCTGATGCAGAATACCCTGGCCAAATTTCCAACATGGAAAGATGCTCTTCTGTGAACTGTAATTTTTCTTTTTTTTGCGGTACGTGGGCCTCTCACTGTTGTGGCCTCTCCGGTTGTGGAGCACAGGCTCCAGGCGCGCAGGCTCAGCGGCCATGGCTCACGGGCCCAGCCGTTCCGCGGCATGGGGGATCTTCCCAGACCAGGGCACGAACCCGTGTCCCCTGCATCGGCAGGCGGACTCTCAACCACCGCGCCACCAGGGAAGCCCTGTGAACTGTAACTTTGAAGGCAGATGATGCTGAAAGCAACTAGGGCAATTACAAAAATAACAAAATCAAATTTGTCATGAAATTCATTCACATACCAGAAAAACAATATTCTTCTTGTACAGTATCAACCACTGCACACAAGAATATTTTATGCAGCTGACAGAACCATAATAATACAAAAAATGAGCACATTTAATTGGTTGAAAACCAAATAGACCAGACTGTATGTGCAAATCCAAATGTTTATAATGGTCACTGAAGGTGATCCAAGTAAGCACAACTCCAAAATGAAGCTCCTGATTATTTTGAGCTGGGAATTAGGCTATGTGATCTGTGTGACAGCTGTGACAGGTAATAAAAGAGAAGTTCCAATAAAGAGACACGAAGCTGCATAATAATGTTACAAGAAGCAACAGATATAATAAGATTCATCAGAATTTGAACTTATGGTGAGTGAAGATAGTTTTATTCTATAGAGATTTAGGAATAGGGGAAATTCTTTTTTCCCCTAAATTAACAGGAGATATAGGCAACTCCAAGGTATGATATCTGTGTTTTCTGATTTACCTAAACTGGCTGAAAGCAGTCTTCATGTTTTCTCACTGTTACTGTTCTGTGAATTATTTTGTTATTCCAATTCCCAGGAAATGAAAGTTTCAATCGTTTTTCTTTTTACTTCTCAATTTCCTTCTACTATACTCCATCTTTGGGGACCTTCTTTCACCAGTGCAATGACCAACCAATTAATCTATACCACAATTGAAAGGAAATTAATATAAGACGTTCAAAACATATGCTATATCCTACTCACAGATGTGAAAATAGATTTTCATTTAATTTAATGAGAATAATAAGTTTTCAGCCTTAGGTATAATTGGACAACTGTTATGACATAATTTATTTTCCAAATTCTAGGATCAGTAGAAAAGTCTCTCTCCTACAAAATAGTTCTCATCATATTTTTCTTAAGCCTCGATAAGAGGAGCATCAAATTGAAGGTTAGGGAGGGAAAGGATGGTATATGTGAGATATTTATTTTCTTGTTAAATGGAAAATGTTCTGATTATATTTCACAGTCCTTTTCTTCTCCTACTACATCACAGGACTCTGTTTTAAGGAAAATTCCACCTGTATCATAACTGTTAAATAAATCTGGAAGGTAAGGCATTTTAATCAAAGAGATAGCCAAGGCAGGAAAGATGCAAATAACTGTATTAGTTTTCTATTGCTGTGTAACAAATTACCAAAAATGCAGTGGCTTAAAACAACATAAATTTATTATCTCACAGTTCTTTAAGTTAAAGTCTGGCTGGGCTTGGATGGTTTCTCATCTCCAGGTTTCACAGGGTGGAATCAAGGTTTCAAATGGTCTGTGCTCTTAGCTGAAGGCCACATATGACAAACCCACAGCAAACATCATTCTCAATGGTGAAAAACTGAAACCCTTTTTCTTGTAAGATCAGGAACAAGACAAGGTTGCCCAGTCTTGCCACTATTATTCAACATACTTTTGGAAGATTTAGCCATTGCGGTTAGAGAAGAAAAAGAAATAAAATAAAAGGAATCCAAATTGGAAAAGAAGAAGTAAAACTGGAGCTAATCAATGATTTTGGAAAAGTAGCAGGATACAAAATTAATGCACAGAAATCTCTTGCATTCCTATACAATAATGACAAAAAATCTGAAATGGAAATTAAGGAAACACTCCCATTTACCATTATAACAAAAAAATTACCTAGGGATAAACCTACCTAAGGAAACAAAAGACCTGCATGCAGAAATTTATGACACTGATGAAAGAAATTAAAGATGATACAAACAGATGGAGAGATATACCATGTTCTTGTATTGGAAGAATCAACATTGTGAAAATCACTATAGTACCCAAAGCAATCTACAGATTCAATGCAATCCCTATCAAACTACCAATGGCATTTTTCACAGAACTAGAACAAAAAATTTCACAATTTGTATGGAAATACAACTGACCCCATATAGCCAAAGCAATCTTCAGAAAGAAAAATGGAGCTGGAGGATTTACGCTCTCTGACTTCAGACTATACTACAAAGCTACAGTAATCAAGACAGTATGGTACTGGTACAAAAACAGAAATATAGATCAATGGAACAGGATAGAAAGCCCAGGGATAAACCCACACACATATGGTTACCTTATCTTTGATAAAGGAGGCCAGAATATACAATGGAGATAAGACAGCCTCTTCAATAAGTGGTGCTGAGAAAACTGGACAGGTACATGGAAAAGAAAGAAATTAAACACTCCCTAACATCATACACAAGAATAAACTCAAAGTGAATTAAAGACCTAAATGTAAGGTCAGACACTATAAAACTCTTAGAGGAAAACATAGGGAGAACACTCTATGACATAAATCACAGCAAGATCCTTTTTGGCCCACCTCTTAGAGAAATCAAATAAAAACAAAAATAAAGAAATGGGACCTAATGAAACTTAAACCTTTTGCACAGCAATGGAAACCATAAACAAGACAAAAAGACAACCCTCATAATGGAAGAAAATATTTTCAAATGAAGCAACTGACAAAGGATTAATCTCCAAAATATACAAGCAGCTCATACATCTCAATATCAAAAAATAACCCCATCCAAAAATGGGCAAAATACCTAAACAGACATTTCTCCAAAGAAGATATACAGATTGCCAACAGACACATGAAATGATGCTCAATATCACTCATTATTAGAGAAATGCAAATCCAAATTACAATGTGGTATCACCTCACACTGGTCAGAATGGCCATCATCAAAAAATCTACAAACAATAAATGCTGGAGAGGGTGTGGAGAAAGGGTGCTCTCTTGAACTGTTGGTGAGAATGTAAATTGATACAGCCACTGTGGAGAACAGTACGGAGTTTCCTTTAGAAACTAAAACTAGAACTACCATATGACCCAGCCATCACACTACTGGGCATATACCCTGAGAATACCATAATTCAAAAAGAGTCATGTACCACAGTGTTCTTTGCAGCACTATTTACAATAGCCAGGACATGGAACCAACCTTAGTGTTCATTGACAGATGAATGGATAAAGAAGATGTGGCACATATATACAATGGAATATTACTCAGCCATAAAAAGAAATGGAATTGAGTTATTTGTAGTGAGGTCGGTGGACCTAGAGTCTGTCATCCAGAGTGAAGTAAGTCAGAAAGAGAAAAACAAATACCATATTCTAACACATATATACGGAATCTAAAAAAAATGGTTCCAATGAACCTAAGGGCAGGACAGGAATAAAGATGCAGATGGAGAGAATTGACTCCAGGACATGGGGATTGGGAAGTGTAAGCTGGGACGAAATGAGAGAGTATCATGGACATATATACACTACAAAATGTAAAATAGATAGCTAGTGGGTAGCAGCCCCATAGCACAGGTAGATCAGCTGAGTGCTTTGCAACCACCTAGAGGGGTGGGATAGGGAGGGTGGGAGGGAGATGCAAGAGGGAGGGTTTATGGGGATATATGTATACAAATAGCTGATCCTCTTTGTTATATAACAGAAACTAGCACAGCATTTTAAAGCAATTTTACTCCAATAAAGATGTTAAAAAAAAAAAAGAATCTATGCAATACAGGTAAAATAGAGATTGGAGAAAATTCAGAGATTTAAATATTATATAACAATGAAGAAGAAAGCATGAAAATATAGTTCCAAAGTTAAAAATACAAACAACAAAATAAATGAGGAAAATCTCTTAATGTAGTTCATCGCATCAGTAATTTTAAAGATAGAAAAGATTAGATATCACTTTCATAGCAAGGTGAAAAAGCACTTGGCAAAATTCAATACCATGCTTGAAATTAAAAAAAAAATACACTCAATAAAGTATGAATTGACGGTTACTTTCTTACTGTAATTTTATATGGCCACAGTTGAAAAGGCAAGCTTCATCCATAATTAAGATACACTAAAGTCATTTGTTGATCACCATCCTTATAAACCTTGTACTGAACTCTTTATCCAACACAACTAAATCAGACGACAAAAGAAAATCCCACCTTGAGACTAGAGAGTTGATTCTAAACTTCATATGAAAAATTAAACCAGTAAGCATAGCTGAACCATAGCAGATGTGTCAAGATAAGGCCTGGGATCCAGCCACCAAGTCACTCACACTGTCCACTCTTTAAGTCAGTGCGAGATGCTCTGTGGCTGCCCACAGCAATTCAACCAGCTGTTTATGAACTGCTACCGTGGCTTCTCCCAGAACCACTTCAAGCTGGTGGCGCCAATGTTGCAGGAGATACTCGCCATCTGGGGACGAATGGTGGCGCTGATAAACTTTACAGGGGTGCTGTGCAGCGATCCTCAGCCGGGAACCAACAGGTACCTGAAGCAGGGCTACAGGCTGTAGCCAAAGAAGTGAGAAACCAATGCTGGGAAAAACGCCAGTGCCTGGTGGCCTTTCTGGGCGCTTGGCTGGAGGTGTGCATGGTGGTTAGGATGACTTTTGTCTCTTGATATCGTCCTGCCATCTTTTTTGGAAAGAATACTGGTCCAAGCTTTTCTGTCATGCAGTAACCTTTTTTTTTGAAGCATAGTTGATTATTATATTAGTTGCAGGTATACCGCATAGTAATTCAGCATTTTTACAGATTATACTCCATCAAAAGCTATTACAAGATAGTGGCTAGAATTCCCTGCTTTATAAAACATATCTTTGTTCCTTATCTGTTTTATACATAATTGTTTGTACCTCTTAATCCCATACCCCTGATTTGCCCCACTCCCTTCCCTCTTGCCTTTGGTAACCAACCACTAGTTTGCTTTCTGTATCTGTGAGTCTGTGTCTGTTTTGCTATACACATTCATTTGTTTTATTTTTTAGATCCCATATAAAAGTGATATCATACAATATTTATCTTTCTCTGTCTGACTTATTTCACTAAGCATAATATTCTCCAGGTCTATCCATGTTGCTGCAAATGGCAGAATTTCATTCTTTTTAATAGCTAAGTAATATTCCATTGTGTGTGTGTGTGTGTGTGTGTGTATATATGCATATATATATGCATATATATATATATGCCACTTCTTCTTTATCCATCTGTCTGTTGATGGGTACTTTGGTTGCTTCCATAGTTCCATAGCTTGTCTATTGTAAATAATGCTGCTATGAATATTGGGGTACATGTATCTTTTCAAATTAGTGTTTTCATATTTTCTGGATATATACCCAGGAGTGGAATTGCTGGATCATATGGTAGCTCTATTTTTAGTTTTTTGAGGAACCTCCATACTGTTTTCCATAGTGGCTGCATCAATTTACATTCTCACCAGCAGTGTACAACAATTCCCTTTTCACCACATCCTCGTCAACATTTGTTATTTGTAAAATTTTTTTTTGTAGTTAGTCAAGGGTGGCTTTATTTTATTTTTTATTTTTTTGGACCCACCACACAGCATGTGGGATCTTTGTTCCACAAGCAGGGATCAAAACCCTGCCCCCTGCAGTGGAAGTGTGGAGTCTTAACCACTGGACCACCACGGAAGTGCCAAGCGTGGCTTTATTTTTAATCCATTCTGTTTGAAACAGTTTCTATAATGGTTGTGAAGTAATATATTTGTTATGTAATAATTATACCAAAATTTAGTATGAGATAAATGTAAATGTGCTAATATTGGGAGAATTCTGTCTCTCTATATACATACATATATACATAAATACAAATATATATATATATATATCACACAGTGCATTCTCATTTTTATGTATATACATAAATGTATATACATGTATGTATACATATGTACACACACATTGCACTATAAATGGTTTTAATTTTCCAGCTTTTCCTCTCACTGTTTCCCTTTTGAGAATAATCTCTCACAATACCCTTAGATAAAGTTCCCTCCAGCCTGTGACATTTCATTTTTCTCATTCTCAGGTAAATCTTCTCATTCTTATGTAAAAACAAAATTGAAGTGCAAATCAAGCCTCCTTGCAGAGTCTGGACTGTCTGGTATACAATTCTAAAAAGAACTCTGTCTTTGTAAATGTCAACAAAACCCAATGGCCATCACCACTCAAATTTTAGCAGTTTTCTGGCCATTTACTCCAGGTTGGCTGTAAGGACAGAAGGCAACGAAAGAAATGTGTCCTCTTTGGTACCACAGTAATCCAGCTCCATGCTCTTTTGATGTGAGAAAGCTTTAAAAAGGACTTTCCTCTAAGGGGCTGTTTTGAACTTTTGTTTGTTGCTGGCAATCCTTGGTGTTCCTTGGCTTCTAGACGAATCACTCACTCCAGTCTCAGCCTCCATGGTCACATCACTTTTTTCTCTGTATTCTATTTGTATACTTTTTTTTTTTAGTACACGGGCCTCTCACTGTTGTGGACTCTCCCTTTGCGGAGCACAGGCTCCGGACGCGCAGGCTCAGTGGCCATGGCTCATGGGCACAGCCGCTCCGCGGCATGTGGGATCTTCCCGGACCAGGGCACGAACCCATGTTCCCTGCATCGGCAGGCGGACTCTTAACCACTGCGCCACCAGGGAAGCCCTTGTAGACTTTTTGATGATAGCCATTCTGACAGATGTGAAATGACATCTCTTTGCTGTTTTCATTTGCAGAAAAATTTACCATTTTAATCAATGACCTTGTGTACATAGCCATGTGCACATCTGATATTTTCTCTTGTGTAGAGTTACTTGGTTAAAAGTAAAATTATCATTTTGACCAGTAGAGCTGAACGTCCATTTTGTCATCTATAAAAATGTGGAAAATGATTTTATTTGCCTATTGTTTGGGTGGTTTCCAAGACACCGTGTGAAGATTTGTCTACCAGGGAAACTCATTACAGACTCAGCACCCAAGGTTTTAATTGGAGGCTGGTCACATAGGTACACTAGCCTTGCTTCAGTTATGCCCTCCACTGTCCTAGATTTAGGCAGTTAAAATAAATCCCATTAGCCATAAGGGTCTATCTTTGAAAGCTGGTAGCTTCCTCAAGTTTCTATATTAACCTTTTTTACTTGGTCTGAGGTATCCACTCAGGCACAGTACAAATGTAGTTAGTCTGTGTCAGAAATATAGAGCCTATGAGCTGCTCGATTTCAGATGACCCCATCAGAAAACTAACTCTATCTCATGGGCATCTGCGAGTGACCCATACAGTCCTGTCAGCATCAGTAATGTTGTCATCAAGTATGGGCTCACAGAAGGGTATCTTAAATCTGTAAAGGTCCAAGGGCCTGGGCTCTATTCATTGTGCACATGCCTGCTTTCATTTCAGCACAGATCTTACTGAGATGAAAACAGCTCATAGCAGACAGTAAAAGGTTTCAGTTTAGAGTCAGATCCAAAAAATCAAGGTCTGAGAATTCAGGATTCCAAAAAGCTAGTGGCTTTGCTTTGGGAACCCCAAAGTCTAGATACAGTAGGGCCAGCCTCTGTGTTCCAAATCCAAGAGCTGAAGCAAGGTTTCCCAAAGCCCATTTTATCTTGTAAATCTTAGAGTCCAAATTGACTCCCTTTATAACATGTACCTCAGGCAGGAAAATCATCAGTCTCTAGGGGTCAGACATCTAATTTTTATAAGAGTTTATTATTAATAAACCAAAAAAATACTTCTCCATGTGACAAGTGCCTCTCTTTTTATCTTATCTTCCTTTTTTCCAGGGGCTCCAATAGGCAAAAACAAAAACAACAACAACAAAAATAAAAACAAAGAAAAAATCATCACTTATAGAGAACTGTTTTGTTTCCAAAACTCAAAGCGTTTAAATTTCAGTGCACCCACCAGCAAGGAAGTTGTATTCCACTAAATTGTGTAGGTGTGTGCACACCTTTCCCTTAAAATTTATGAAATTGCAAACATATCACATTTTACATGCATTTTGATCATGCACTGAGATGCTATAGCCACAACATACAAAGCCATTTGTTAAAATCACCCTCTCCCTTTGATCTCATTGCAAGTCTATATGCAAACACCTAGCAGTAAATTTAGCAAATAAAGAATTAAGATGGGGGTGGAGTTGCTGCTGCAGCAGTGACAGCAGCAAGGCTGGAGTGGTTTCATTTTTTTCTCCTCTGGTTTATCTAAAGCTTTGCTCCAGCCCTGTGAACTCATTTAATCTTTTTTCATCCTACTCGGAGGACAGAGCAATGCGGATCTTTAACATTTTTGCTCCACCCAAAGCTCTAATTTAGGATTTTTGGGATTATGTTTCCTGCCACTTGGAGAAGAGAACAATTACAAACTACTTTTTATTGACTTTTCCCCATCCAAAGCCCATTTTGGGGAATGTTTGGGTCTTTTCTCCCCCCACCTGGCAGAAACCAAAAACCAAAGGCATCACCTGGGCTAACTTTTCTCCCCACTTTAGCTAGCAAAGCCAAAAGCATCTGGGGGATCCAGGTAGACAACTCTTCTGGAATTGGATCTATCATTTTGAATTTCATAGGTAACTCTCATCTCTCACCAAAGACAGCCCCTCAGCTGCTGTTTCATACCATGTATGACTCCATAATCACCCAGAGACCAGGGTCTTGCCGTCCTTCACCCCTCTCACTTGCTTTGCCCCAAAGAGCACTATAGTCATATTTCAATGAGTCAGGGTCATTCTAGTGAATTCTACCTCAGTCAATGGTGTGTCAGGGGTCCCCAAAACCACTCCCACATTCCCAGACTCACTAAAAGGACTCATGGGACACAGTATATAGATTTCCTCACAGCTAAAACACACTGAAGGGATGTAGTAAGGTTACACAGTCAGATCATAAGGAAAAAAAGGCAAAAGAGGAGTCTGGAGGAAGCCAAATATATGCTTCCTTATTCTTTGTCCCTCCTGAGTGGCCACACATAGTGCTACCCCCAGCAATGAAAATGCAGCAATACGTGTGTGATGTTTCTGCCCAGAGAAACAAACCCAGTGCTCAGATTTTTACTGAGCGCTGATCACTTAGGTACCCCCTGCCTAGCACATATTAAAATTCCAGACTCCCAGAAGAAAATCTTATCACTTGCACAAACGGTCTAGGTATAGCAAACCGTACTTATTTAGGGAATTATTTTTATCAGTATAAGGGACAGTTTACCAGTCAAATCTCAGAAATCAACCAAGGGTCAACCTTATGTTAACTTCTTCTTTTCTTTCCTTCTTTCCTGCCTTCTGCCCTTCCTTCCTTCCTCCCTTCCTTTCTTGAGTTATAATTCACATACAATATAATTCACCCATTTAAAGTGTACAATACATTGGTTTTTAGTATATTCACAGAGTACTACAGCCATCACCAAAATCAATTTTAGAATATTTTCATAGCCCCTCAAAAGAAACCCTGTACGCATTAAGCAGTCATTCCCCACTCCTCCCAACCTCTAACCCTAGGCAAGCACTAATCTAGTTTCTATATTTACAGATTTGCCTATTCTTGACATTTCATATAAACTCAGCCGTACAATATGTGGCCTTCTGTGTCTGGCTTCTTTAAATTAGCACAATGTTTTCAAGGTTGATCATGTTCTAGCATGTTATCAGAACTTCATTATTTTTTGTGGCTGAATAATATTCCACTGTATGCATATACCACATTTCAAAAATAGGTTCATTAGTTGATGAACATTTGGGTTGTTTCCAATTTTTGGCTATAGTGTTACTAAGAACATCCCTGTAAAGTGCCTTTGTTTGAACACCTGTTTTTAGTTCTTTTGGGTATATATCTAAGAATGGAATCGCTGGGCCATATCTGGATTTAAGATTTTGAGAAACCACCAAACTGCTTTTCACAGCAACATCACCATTTTATCTCACCAGCAATGCATGAAGGTTCAAATTTCTCCACATCCTTGCCAACACTTGCTGTTTCCGCCAACTTTTTTTTTTTTTAACAGCCACTCTAATGGGTATTAAGGGGTATCTCTTTGTGGTTTTGATTTGCCTTTCACTAATGACTACTGATGCTGAGCATCTTTTCATGTGGTTATTGGCCATTTTTATATCTTCTTTGGAGAACTGTCTATTCAGATCTCTTGACCTTTTAAAAGTTTGGGTTGTCTTCTTAATATTGAGTTATAAGTGTTTTTTTATATTTTAGATACAAGTCTCTTATCAGATATATGATTTATAAATATTTTCCCATTCAGTGAATGGCTTTTTCATTTCATGCTATCCTTTGCATCACAAAGAAGTTTTTAACTTTGATGAAGTTCAATTTATCTGATTTTTAAGATAAACTATACTTTTAGTGTCATGTCTAAGATGTCATTTATGTTTTGCCTAACCCAAAGTCACAAAAACTTACTCCCATATTTTCTTCTAAGAATTAAAAAAAAGGTCAGCTCCTACATTCAGGTCGATGATTCATTTTGAGTTAATTTTTGTGTATGATCTGAGGAAGGGGTTCAACTTCACTCTTTTGCATGTGAATATTCAGTTATCCCAACATCAGTTGTTGAAAAACCTATTCTTTCCACATTGAATTTTTATGTCATTCTTGTCAAACATCTATTGCTCATAAATGCAAGTGTTTATTTCTGGACTCTCAAGTCTATGCCATTGATCTATATGTCTACACTTGTGTCAATATTGCATTCTCTTTGTTACTGAGTTTTATGTCAAATTTTGAAATTGGGAAGGGCGAGTCCTCCAACTTTGTTCTTCTTTTCCAATATCGGCTTGGCTGTTCTAGATCCCTTAATTTCCATATGAATTTTAGGATCAGCTTGTCAATTTCTGTAAAAATAAGCCAGCAAGGATTTTTATGGGGATTGTGGTGAATCTGTGGATTGATTTGGGGAGTACTGCAATCCAATCAATTAAAAAGGAATGTCTTTCCACTTAAATTTCTTTCAGAAATATTCTGTAGTTTTCACAGTATTAATTTTGCACTTTGTTAAATTTATCCCTAAGTATTTTGTACTTTTTGATGCTATTGTAAATGGAATTATTTTCTTAACATTTTTTTGTATTGTTCACGTATATAGAAATACAGTTGTTTTGCATATTGATCTTGTATCTTACCGTCTTACTGAACCTGTTTATTAGCTCTAACAGTATTTTAGTGGATTCCTTAGGCTCTTCTATATATAAAATAGTGTCATCTGCAAATGGAGATAGTTTTATTTCTTCTTTTCCAATTTAGATGCCTATTATTTTATTTTCTTGCTTAAATGACTGGCTAGATAAGCTTTTTTCTGTACACTTGTGCTCACAGGTTTTGTTGTTGAGCACCAGAGGAAATGAGGAATGTGAAACTTCTTTATAAAATATAAACCCTATCCAGGCAGATGCGCTTATTTTATTATTACTTATAAATTTGAGTCACGATTGGGTATTTGGATGAACAATAGAGGTCGTGGCAAATCAAGATCAAGTGTCTTGGTATTGACTGTTAATGACCATGTTGGTTCCTGACCTCTCTTTGTTTAGGAAAAGATCCATTTTTCCCATTTGTTCAGTGGCTGCTTTCTTCACCTCAATGTATCAGGGAAACAACCTGGCTTCTATTTAAATCTGTGAAACCTCAGCAGGATTGGTAGAGTGATTGTGTACAAGCCAAATGCAGGGACAGTTCCTAGCATGTACAATCTCTTAAAAAGAATGATAGCCCCGGGCTTCCCTGGTGGCGCAGTGGTTGAGAGTCCACCTGCGGATGCAAGGGACACGGGGTTGTGCCCCGGTCCGGGAAGATCCCACATGCCGCGGAGCGGCTGGGCCCGTGAGCCATGGCCGCTGAGCCTGTGCCAGAGCCTGTGCTCCGCAACGGGAGAGGCCACAGCAGCGAGAGGCCTGCGTACCGCAAAAAAAAAAAAAGAATGATAACCCCTACTTTTTGTTATGTTATAATAAGGATTAAATGAGTTTAATATATATAAAGTGCTTAAAAGAGTGCTGGCACATAGTAAGTTCTATATAAATACTTTGTAAACTTAAAAAAAAACATGATGACTAAAAGTTCATTTAGTAATTAGCTGTAATCAGACAAGGTAGGGAGATGTGGGTTTGGTTGCTATGAACCAGGCAGTGTTTACCACGGATATGTCAGAACATTGACAGCCATTGTTAGGACATTGCCTTACCCTTCATAAGGGGGCAACTAAGCTGTGTTACTCTGGCAAGAAGGCTAGAAAGCTCAATACACCTTCCTATTACTCTACGCATCTTATGTCTTTCACACAAAAAGAATCAACTTCTAATCAGATACATGATTAACCACCTCAAGGTAAGCAAAATATATCATTACCTCCATTCTATAGATAAGAAATCTGAAAATGGTAGGTTTAATTTAGGTGATTTCATTCCAGAGTACCCAGGAGAGGTGCTAGAAATGAAAGGACCCAGCAATTCCTAGTCCAGTTACTTTCCTTCTCAGTTATCCTATTTATCCTTCTTTTCTTTTTTTTTTAACATCTTTATTGGAGTATAATTGCTTTACAATGTTTTGTTAGTTTCTGCTGTATAACAAAGTGAATCAATATATGTATATATATACCCCCATATCCTCTTTCTCTTGCATCTCCCTCTCCCACCCCCCATCCCAGCCCTCTAGATGGTCACAAAGCACTGAGCTGATCTCCCTGTGCTATGTGGCTGCTTCCCACTAGCTATCTATTTTACATTTGGTAGTGTATATATGTCAATGCTACTCTTTCACTTTGTCCCAGCTTACCCTTTCCCCTTCCCATGTCCTCAAGTCCACTCTCTACATCTGCATCTTTATTCCTGTCCTACCCCTAGGTTCTTCCGAACTATTTTTTTTCCTTTAGATGGCACAAATGAACCTATCTACAAAATGGAAACAGACTTACAGACATAGAGATCACACTTGAGGTTGCCACAAGGTGGGGGTGGGGAGAGGGATGAACTGGGAATTTGGGGTTGGTAGATGCAAACTATTACCTTTAGAATGGATAAACAAGGTCCTCCTGTATAGCAACAAGGAACTATATCCAGTCTCTGGGATAAACCATAATGGAAGAGAATATTTAAAAAAGAATGTCTCTATGTGCAAAACTGAGTCACTTTGCTGTACAGCAGAGATTGCCACAACATTGTAAATCAACTATACTTCAATTAAAAAATAAAATACATAAAAATATTAAAAAACAAATTAAAACAATTAAAAAAACAAACTAAAAAAAATTTGAAAGTTTCTTGTTTCCACATCAATGAATTCTAACCTGGTTTACTCCCGCAACAATCTACTGAGATTCCCACATCTCTTCACTGCAATTTCTAACACCATGGCTATCAAGGTTCTTATACTTTTGCATTATACAATAACACCTTTTATTCTTGTTTGCCCTCGCTTCCATTTTTAACACTGATGATAATGTTTAATGCACCATTTTTTCTGGTTTAATCCCTACTTCTCTAGCAACTTCTTTTTATCTTTGTGTGAGCTTCTTCCTTTGCTCACTCTTTTAAGTTAGAAATTCTGTGTTTGGCCCTCTTCCCACATCACACACTCCTCTTGGGTAATTTCACACAATTCTCTGACCCCAATTATCATTGATATATTGATGACTTTGACATCTCTACCTCCAGGCCAGATCTCTCTACTGAAATCTAGATCAAAACCAAATATCATTTCTTATTCTGGCAATTTGCTTCTCAGAGGACAAGGACTAACACAGAAAAAGAAACCTGAGTTTCATCCTTGGTTACCAATATTCAATCCATTGTCAAATTGTGTCATTTTATCTCCTTAATATTTCATAAACTGTCTACTTTTTTCCCACTCCTACTGAAACTTGGCTTAGGCCAATATCATCTTTCACTAGAACCCAGTCCTGACCATTGTCCTGGCCTCCATTCTTGTAATACTCAATACAGTATTTACACTGTGTCCAGAATGATACTTTTAGCACAAATCTGATCATGAATTATCAATTACTCAATCATAAAACAAATAAGTACGTTGTTCAATCTGAAGAACAGAGAGAAAATAAAGATTGAAAAAAAATAAACAGAGCCTCAGTGACCTCTGAGATACTATTAAGTATTGTAAGAAATTTTAAAATTATGAACTAATACACACAACATCACAGATAAATTCTAACAACATTATTTTGAGGGGAAAAAAAGCCAGACACAAAAGAGTAGATGCTGTATGATTCCACTTTTTTGAAGTTTCACAATAAGTAAAGCACATGTATTGTGGAAAAAATAAGAAAAATGCATGAATTAATTTTATGTTGAGAAAACTTAAGCCTAGAAATGTATATTCATTCAAAAATACTGAATCATACTAGATAGCAATGAAAATGATGCAACACATACACATACAACAAACATAATATTGAGTTAAAGAGGTCAAACACAAAATCATAAATCCTGAATGATTCAATTTGTATAAATTTCAAAACTAGGTAAAAATTAACCATAACATTTAGCAATACAAAACTGGGTGATCGAAGTATAAAGAAAGGCAAGATGGTGATTTATTCTATAAAAGTCAACTTTATGGCTATTTTGGAGGATAGAGATAGAAGGGGTTGTGATTGAGGAGGGGTTGAGAGTTTTGGTGATACTTTGTTTGATTTGGGTAGTGGTGACATGGGTGTTCACTTTATAACAATGAAGCTGAAAATACTGGTTCAATCAATGTGTGTATTTGCTCAATGTAAGTTCCATGGAAATATGGACTGAACAAAAATATTTTCCTTCTTCAGTGCTTTATCTCTAGCATCTAGCACATAATGAGTACTCAATAAATATTTTGGGATAAAAACATGAATGAATGAATGAATGAACTGAGCACTCATTCTGTGTTCAGCATCCAGCTAGTGGATGTTGCTATGATACTCAAGTTACTGATAATCTTGTTCGTGAGAAAGAGGAATATCTGCAACACGCATAGAACAACTAGTAAATTCCCAAATAAACTTTTGATTTACTTTTCATTTTCCAAGGTCATTATCTCATTGTTCTACTTTATTAATCTCCATCATAAAAACATATTTAGAAATTTCCTATTTTATTAGTGGTGACAGATTTGGCACTCCATTTTTGCAAACATGAGTTTCCTATTAATTATGTTATCTTCTTACAAAATAAAAGAGGCATGAAATAGTACATTTGTGAAAATGCACTGATTTTTAAATTAGTATTTATCAATGACTCTTCTTAACAATGCTAATAAAGGTATAACGTGATAGTTAAATAATCAACTTGTTTATTTGGATTATAAATAGATTATAATTCATGTTTCTACTAGTTATTACCTTCTATTTTGCCAAAATTCTTTCCTTAGCTATAACCCAGCCCTCTGCTTGTTTTCAAATATCCAGATGTTTGCTCTCCTAGGAGAAACTATATCAAAAAACAAATAAATAGGTTATTGGCAATAGAATAGTACCTATAAATTACATTATATTTTCTATTCCATTTTCCTGTCCTTTGTTTATAATGGAGTTTCAAAAGTAAATAGACTCAATACCATCAAACTCAACAATGCTAAATGTCAATTCAGTGAATAGAAAATAAACAAATGTCATTTTAGTTCATAAACATAAAAATATTCACCTAATGACATTTTAATGGATTTTAAAAATAGCTCTTGCACATATAGCTTTATTTTTTTCCCAAAAGGAATAAGCTACAAGGGGCTGTTCCCATTTATTATAAATTCTGAAACTGCAAATCAGAAAGAGGAGACCCAAGCATTTAGAAAAGGTAAATGTATCTTAATGCATACTATCTCCGACATTAACAAGTATTAAAGAGAAAGTAAACATTATCAACAGCAAATGTATTAATAGTGCTTGGTTATAGAATTTAGAGCAATGTTATTTGTATTGCATTCCATAGACAGTAAAAAAAAATTGTTCTTCATTAATGGTGACTATGATATTATTAAACATGAAAACATAGTTGATAAGCTTCGGGCTTCCCTGGTGGCTCAGTGGTTGAGAGTCCGCCTGCCGATGCAGGGGACATGGGTTTGTGCCCCGGTCTGGGAAGATCCCACATACCGCGGAGTGGCTAGGCCCATGAGCCATGGCCGCTGAGCGTGCGCGTCCGGAGCCTGTGCTCTGCAACGGGAGAGGCCACAAGAGTGAGAGGCCCGCGTACCGCAAAAAAAAAAAAAAAAAAAAAAACTTCAATTACCCTTATCTTATTAGGTAAATGAAGTACACGACAAAACCTACATTCATTATTTCCCTAACCCTCATATTTACACTGCCCCTTTGCTATAACCTTAAAGTAGGATTCTTTCTACATCCTATTCATAGATGGGAAAAGATGGGTAAAGGAGAAGTGGGTTGCTAAGAGTAGATAAAAGGGTAGATAGATACAAGGTCAGCATTAGAAGAGGTAGAGACAAGCTACAGACCTTGTCCAATTTCAATTTAGTAAACAACTGAATACTCATGATATTTCTAGTATGTGCTTAATAAGTGTTTGTTGAATGTTTTGTAGTGGAGGTCCTAAAGTTGGGTATTGAGTGAGTTGTCTACATCTTTAAGGCCAGCAGAGAGATCACAGTTGAAATTGATTTTAATCCCCTTTGTGTAATAGTATTAGATGAACTGACATTCTATTAAGATGCACACATCTCAACCACTGTATTTTTGCTTTACTCTGCCTTCTTTCTCAAAGAAAATAAAATTTTTACTTAAATCAGGTTTGTAAAATTCAACATTTTTAGGTGCACAGCTTCGTGAACTGTGAAAAATTGATAAAGTCAAATAAACCACAACCACGATCAAGGTGTAGGATATATATTTCTTTTCTACGTTTGTAGTCAAATATACATCCCATCCTAAGCCCCTAGTAACAATTGATCTGTTCTCCATCCCATAGTTTTGCTTTTATTCAGATCATCATAAAAATGGAATCATAGAATATATAGCCTTTTTGAGTCTGGTTTCTTTCACTTAGCATAATGCTTTTGGGATTGATCCATGTTACTGCTTATTTCAGTAGGTTATTCCTTTTTATTGCTGAGCAGTATTCCTTTTATAGATGTATCACACATTGCTCATCTAGTCACTAGTTAATGCATATTTTGGGTTAATTCTAGTTTTTTGTGATTATGAATTAATCTGCTATATATATTTATGTACAAGTTTATGTGAGGACATGGGTTTTCATTTTCTGTTGGGCAATATTTAAGAGTAGGATTGCTGAGTCATATGATAAGTGTATGTTTAACTTTATCAGAAACTACCAAACTGTTTTCCAAAGTGACTTTATCATTTTGCATTCAGTTTTAGTTGCTCAACATTCTTGCCACCATGTTCTCCCCCATTCTAATAGGTGTCAGTTTGTGTTTTAAATTTGCATTTCTCTAATCACTAAGGATGTTGATAATTTCTCTAATCACTAAGGATGTTGATAATCTTTTCATGTGCTTATTTGCTATTTGTATCTCTGCTATGATGAAGTGCCTTATCAAGGAAAATACTCTTTAAATGAAAAGGGAAAAATGAATTTGGTACATGTTGGGATTCCTGTGTAGTCTAATCTCCTCTTCTCTGAGAACTACTCTCCTCCTGGGATGGCTCCTGGCAGCCATGTTTGTATTATGTGACAGATATTTGGAAGGGTGCTCACTCACTCTTCTCTTATGACAGATATTTGTAAGGGTGCTAACTACATTATTTTGACCCTATACTGTTATAGGGTCCGTGTATAAATGGAGACACTCTGAAGAGCAAGAGAGAGAGAAAAAAAAAAAACAGCTGCAGAGAGAAAATCATATCTGAAACTATGTGGCTCCAGAGAGAGAGAGAGAGATGGTTTCTGGTAGCTTTACAGTTTTGGAAAGTATCTCATGAGGCCTAGAATCACTGATTCCTGTGAGATAAACTTATACCCTTCCCATAAATTTCCCCTTTCTGTTAAGCAAGCTTAGATTAGCTTTGTTCTATAATATTTCTTTCCCTTGCCACCAAATAGTCCTTGGCTAAAATAACAAAAATATATTTATGAATGAATAAAAAAGGAGAATACTTAAAATTCAAAGGATTTCAAGTTTTACCTGTGATGAATTGTTTATTAGACAAAAATGCATCTAAGTATTGAAGGCTGCCAGGCCCACAGCTCCTTTCTGAGCATTCCTCAGTACAATATGTTGCCCCATGGGCTTGCAACACAGAGCCACAGCTGGTTTGATCTGATACTGATCTCTGAAACAATGACAACAATCTGAAAACTGGACAGCAATCTATGGGGTAGCTTGGATTACAATATGAAGCAATAAAGCTTCTCTATATTGTATGATAATTGGCTAAACCAATAATACCTTATTGTGGAAGAGTCTAAACATGAGAACAGAGGAAAAGCTAGTCAGGAGCTGCAGGATCAGCAGAAGCAGAGAGAGAGAATAGTTAAGTCACCATTATATTGAAACACTAGTATAGAGAGCAGCTTACTATAGAGAGCATCTCACATCTGAGGAGATGCCCACTGGCCTTCAGGTACTAATGACACTGCAACAACTGGACAGTTTTCTTTTCCCTTACCGACTCATGGAAACTCACAAAACACCACCAGTAATGAAGGTCACCTATATAGGTCTTTATTACTTTAGTTTGACTATATTCTTGCATCTGTAAAGAGTATAACTAACACTTTCTGAAATCAAGACAATGAAATACAAGATCTAAATATGAAGTCCTGCATTTAGGTTTGAATAATGAAATGTATAAGGCATGTTATTTTACCAATCTATGTGGGTAAAAGATCGGATACTGAAACGACTCTAAGCTCATATAAAATAGCAGTAGGCAGTGGCTTGCAAAAAATAATTATGTAAGCCTGAATCAATAGAAAGATAATATCCAGAACCATGGCAGTAATGAGTTTCCTTTAACTGGTCAGAATGGGTCAGAAGCATGGTTTTAAGTTCTGAGTTATATATTTTAAAAATCCTCTTGATATACTAGAGGTATATTCAGAGAAGAATAAATAGAATGGTGAATGATAAATCATGCCACTGGAGAAGAACTGAGGGAGATTAGCTTTGGAACGAGAAGCTTAGAAGAGTATATGGCTGGTGTCTTCATATGTATGAATAAGTAAAGATAGAAGATGTGTTTTGTGTACATCTAGAGGAAAGAGGTCAGGAATAGATTAAAATTATAAATAGATTTCACATGAATAGAATGAGCACTTAATAACTAGAATGGCTCAAAAATAGAAACAGGATGGCTTGTGATGTAATAGTATTCCCAAATCAGACAGGAATCAGTCTGAGATATTTGGAAAAGAAATTCCCTTCTAGGCCTGAAATCGTTATTTAAGTAAATATTATTCTTGGAACCAATTTTCTCTTCTCCTAGATGCTTAGCTCCTTGAGGGCAATAACTTGGCTTCTAATGTGTTTTATATCCAGGTTCTGAATGTAATCCTTGCAAAAATATTCATTAATGTTTTTAAATGACCTTTCATATTGTGTCCTCTCTCTCATCTCTCCTCTGCCAAACAAACATATCATATAAAAATACCAATGAACAGCAAATACTGATGCCTGTTCTTTTGAAAGAATAGATTTTCTGTCATACTTTCCTTCAAGGCTTCTTAACATTTGTGCTTCTCTGCAAAGAGGTCCAATGAGAGTCTGCTGCTCAATGAATGGACTGTCATTCCCATAATACATCATAAGACATTCCGCTGGCAGGAGCAGGGGGTCAGGAACTGCCCTTTTCAAAAACTTTAATGAAAAATAATATACCGATCAACTTTATGTTAAAGGGGCTCAGATGCAAAGCAAGGCAACAAGCTCAGATGAAAAGCTAGGTCCCTGCCTATGAATGAAAGATAGATTTCCTTTTTTTTTCTGCGGTACACGGGCCTCTCACTGCTGTGGCCTCTTCCTGCTGCGGAGCACAGGCTCCGGACGCGCAGGCTCAGCAGCCGTGGCTCACGGGCCCAGCCGCTCCGCGTCATGTGGGATCTTCCCGGACCGGGGCACAAACCCGTGTCCCCTGCATCGGCAGGCGGACTCTCAACCACTGCACCACCAGGGAAGCCCAGATTTCTTTTTAATATCTCTACAAATCAGTGGAGGGGAGGGAAGAAGTCATATCCTGAAACAATCACAGGACTGGGAGAAAAGAATCTCTGGATCTAATATCCCCAATGAATCTCATCTCAGGCAAATTGCTTCATTTCTCTGTGCCTCAGTTTCTTTATCACCTAGTGACTCCCTAACACCCGATCTCAGGCACTGGTAGATTGCTCAATGTCACAGCCTCCTAAGTGTAAGAAGAGAAGACGGTTTCCCAATAAAAAGAGATCTGGTTCCACTTATATAGACACCCACTAATGCTTTTATCTCCTTCAGCAGTATCCATTTCTCTCTCCTTGTCTACTATAATGCACTATACTACACTACACTATAATATACACAGATTGGGAAAATAATAAGGCTTAATTAAAAGCTAAAGGAACATCAGCAACCAAACTATGTATCATAGAGGACTAAAGGCTTATGCTAACCACATGATGTTTAGCAATTAATACATTATATTCAGCAATAATATATTTAGCAATAA
The DNA here is from genome assembly GCF_963924675.1 of Phocoena phocoena. NCBI lineage: Eukaryota > Metazoa > Chordata > Mammalia > Artiodactyla > Phocoenidae > Phocoena > Phocoena phocoena. Next base: position 96,260,719 of record NC_089240.1, on the reverse strand, counting down.
GAATAACCATTATTAAATATTTTTGCTCAGAATTAATTGTTATAACATTCCTAGTGTCCCAGGGATTTCTATCAGCTTATTATAAGGCCCTCTTAATTTCGTACAGATCTGAGTCTGAGTCTTGGATCAATGAATGACATGTAAGCTGTGCAAGCTTTGGTAAGTTATTTCACCTCTCTGGCTCTGTTTCCTATCTGTAAAATGGGTATACTAAGACCCAATTCACGGGTATGTAAAATACCTAGCACAGGCCTTGGTACTTGATAGGCCCTCCCTGAGTGATATTTCCATTTCTCTTGTTTCAGGTGCTTGGATCTTGTTTCAGGATACCCTATTTAAAGCTATTACTATTTGACTCCTCCAAGCCCTTCTCTTCTATCTCAGGCTTCTCTTTAAAACATTCCTGGCTTGCATAGCACAGGGAGATCAGCTCGGTGCTTTGTGACCACCTAGAGGGGTGGGATAGGGAGGGTGGGAGGGAGGGAGACGCAAGAGGGATGAGATACGAGAACATATGTATATGTATAACTGATTCACTTTGTTATAAAGCAGAAACTAACACACCATTGTAAAGCAATTATACTCCAATAAAGATGTAAAAAAAAAAAAAAACCATTCCTGGCTTAACCATGACTGCTATAGACCACTTTAACCTATACCTGTACTGTCCATCACTTTAATACACACTGGTATTTTTAAAAGCAGTCCTGTGGATTTCTATTTTCCTTTTAAAATCCTTGAGGGCCATTTAAAAATTGTGAAATAAAAGAAACATTCCAGAACCTCTCTACAAAAATTGAACATCGGTCCTTTTGGAAATAGAAACATGTTTTCACAAGGAATAATGCTACCTGTTCTCCCTACCTTATAAGACAGCTGTGAGGATAAAAAAGGTAATAGAAGTGAAACTTTTAATAACTTTTAGGAGTAGATAAAAACTACTATTTAAATGGAAGGATCTGCTCTTCAATCAATTGGGAAACTTTATTTTTCTGACAATAAGTGTGAAGCCCCATAGCAATTAAAATTATCTTTCTAGCTTGCCACATTAAATGTCCCTTACATTGTGTTTCTATATAGCCCATTTTGGTTGTATTCACTATCAGCAGCTAGTGATTACTGAAGCAGTCATTGAAGTAAGAAACCCTTCGGCAGCTTTGCAGGAACTTAATAGCAAGCTCCTCATTACACAGAGCAAATTCTGATTCTGGATAAAATGAAACCACAGTGAAAATATCTTTAATGGGGAGGAAAACAACAGTGTTTGCTTTGTCCTCTGTTTCTCTGCATATATTGTCGTGACAGGACTATAGCAAGAGGACAGTGGATGTTTAGTTCCCATTCCAATGAGGTATTCAAATAGGAACAATTCTCATATCCATGATAAACAGCTTTATTGCTAAGAACTGCCATGGAAAGTGCCAGAGGATCTCTTCACCCCACTTTTAATATGAGGTCCATATATGGAGATGCTCTAACTCAGTAACACTAGGATATGCAGTTTGAGCTCTATTTTTAGTTGTAACATGGGGTTATTAAGTCACCTACCTGCTCTGTCTCCAATTTTATTCCTTACTTTAATGAATTTGTCAGATCCCAGAATTAGGGGTGATGGCAATGGCAGAGAACAAAGTGACAACCTCTGAGAAGTACAGTGACTTTGATTCTATTCATTCATTCACTCATTAAACTTGTATTAAGTATTTATTATGTCTTACGCATTATATTAGGTATTAGCATACATAGATGACTTGGAACCCCAAGAGATCATTTCTTAAGGAGGTTATAGCCATTTAATCAGTTTCTTATGCAGTCTACTAGGTCTAAACACAACATCAATATACCTAAATATATGGAAAGTGCAATGGAAGTTCAGAAGGAACAGAATCTAAGTTGGTCTGAAATAATCAGATGGGGCTTAAAAGAATAGAGAATTGTCAGGTGAATAGCTGGGAGAGGTTGGAAGAATAGATAATTTTCACAGAGGTAAAACAGAATGTGCAGAGGCAGGGTGGCCCAAGAAAACAGTGTATTTATGAAATTTCATCTAGTTTTCTATTCCCATAGTATCACATAGTCCGTGCTCTCACCAGATAAGTCAAATTAAATACACACACACACACACACACACACACACACACACACACACACACTGTCAGCCATGTGGAGTGACTCTGGCATGGTTCTTTTATAAAATTAGGTTTGGTTCAAATGAAATCCAGCTGCAGATGAAGAGGAATTTTAATGACTTTCAGAACTAAGACAACTCAGACTACTGATGTTTACTTTCCACAGGTGCACTGGCACTGCCATATCTGTCAAAATGGAAATAAGTGGGTAAAACTGTACAAACAAAGATGGATAGTATATAAATAAAACTTAAGTCTTCTTTTAGCCCTGAGATTCTGTATGTTATGAAATGGAATTTTATGAACTTAAAAAAGAATAATGGTTAAGAGATATGAGAATTAAATTGCAAAACTTAAATTACAATTGAAAATGGCATTTCTCCTTCTCCAATGGTATAAGGCTACCCTTTAGAAGCAAAGACAATGACTACTGAACTACTGTTATATAAATTAGGTATTTTGAGTTGTTTTTTCCTATGGTGAGATATATTTGATGAATCTATTATCTCTACCATTAGTAGCCAATGACAAGTATTTGCAGGGGAAGGTACATTGAATTAAATTAAGTTCATTATGTGCTAGGGTATGTATGATATGGTATGTATGTATGCATCATTTAATCCTCACAATAGCTCTAAGTGATAGGTGCTATTATTTACTTGTTGTTGTTGTCATCAGTTAGTATGTGTGTGTGTGTTTTGTTTTAGAAAATAGAGGCAGACAAATGTTGGGTCACTCATCTAGTAATTGAAGAACCAGACCTTAAGTTTAATGCTTGTGCTCTTACCTGATACATCATGCTATCAAGCTGTAATGAGGCAGAAAGTTGATCAGGATAAGGGGCATAGACAATAGCCTAGTACTATAGAAGTTAACATATTTTCAACTCCTCTCCCACAATTTTTTTATGTTAATCCTTCTCTTGAGGCATATTTGTTCAAAACATGCCTCTCATCGTCCTTGTTCTCTCTATTGCTCTGATCTGTTATACCTCCTACTTATAATCAACTTTTCTAAGCAACATATGTTCCTTAAATATGCCCTACCTCTTCCCAGAAATATTGGACCCACCCAATAATCTGACTTCAGAATTCTGGTAACATTTATTGTCTGTACTGTTAATTTAGCACTCATTATACATACAGATATTTATCAGATTATTTGTAATGATTGTACGTACACATCTTGTAATACTCTGCATCCCCTATTTCTAGTCCAGTGATTTACAGAGGTAACTATTCAGTTATCTTTGCTGATGACTATGGCAATCAAAGAATATTTAATTGGACCTTGGCTTCCTTAGCACTTTAGGTACTAACTCGTCTAGGAACACAATTCTTCTACCTCACTATTTATTTCTTTATAGATATCGTTCTGGAAAATGATACTTCATACATGTTTAATATATAACAATAATTAAGTACAAGAAAACAACTTGAGGTATCAATGCTAAAAAGTAAATAAAACTAGCCCAAAGGAAATAGTTGCCATTATTTCAGAATTGCATTGAATTGTTATCTTACCAGAGGATATACTTGCCTTTTCCAGTTTCCTTTTGCATTTTCTTTGTTACCCTTTTTGACAATGTCACAAAAGGGTTGAGGTCCAAATATGACAGATGTTATGTGTCTGATTAGTTCATTAGATGAGGAAAGGTATTCAGGCTGTGTCTATAGATAGTGCATGAATCAGACTGTGACATTACTGGTATGTTCATTTAGAGTGTTGATATGACGGATGCTGATGACCATGGTTAAATCCATTGGGAAAACTGCCAAACTGAAGTAATCATCAGAATTTGGGCCATTTGGAGGTCATGGATGTTTACTTTTTTCAGTAGTTTTAGAGAATTTAGCTCTTCTTTTGGCTCTAACATTCTAATTTGTCCAATTTCAGACTGCTCTAGATTACAAAACTCCATGCAAATAGCCATAGAATAATTGATGTAAAGGGTAATAGGCAAATACATATAATTTTATATGTAGGAGTTGTTTTTCCTGAAAGCTTTTACCAAAAGTGATAATGACTACCAGATAATTAAGTCTAGGTCTATAGGAAAAGTTTCTCAAATATATGGTTTAACCAAAACTGGTTTTCTCCTACTACCTCCCTTCTTGTTTTATGTTGAAAAATGTTCTTAAAGGAAAGGCCAGGTGATAATTTGGTTTGCTGATAGCCAATCAATAGATTTTTCTTCTCCTGGAAAACTGTCTTTATATAACAGGAGGAAAAATGAAAAGCATTCCAAGTATAACATTTCTTTCTCCAAGTTCTATGATTCAGTTAAGTCCTTACTCACAAGTAGAAACAACAGTAAGTCTTCATATGAAATAGAAGATTGCAACTTTTACTTCCAAGGATATCCCAGTCAGTTGGGGAGTGACAAGAATAATCAAACTTTGCGCTTGACATAACTTTAGGCAGTTTTGACAAGGACATCAAAACTTCTCACACTTTAACTTGTTTATTCCCTCTCAGACCTCCACCTCATGTGCAAGCATTTTCTGTTTCAGTTTTCCTGTTATTGCAATATTTGATGTAATTTGTTAAGCTTCAAGATTCCTCTAGCAGGTTTTAGCAACTCCCCTTCCTCTTTCCCAGCCATCTATCCAACAGTCTCTGCTTATATGTTTTCCTTGGCTTGGTCTTTGAGTGACCTCCTATTGCAATAGCACCCTTTAATAAAGCCTTTCCTTACAAAAGTCTGAACTTGCATGTATTGGGGGTGGTGAGGGGCTTTTAGGGGGTGGGACTTAGATGGGATAAACTATCATATTCTATAATTTCCCCACAAATAAACCAGGCCTCAGTTTCTCATCTCTAAAATGGGAATAATGATTTCTTCCTATTTCTACCAGACAGATGTATTCAGGGTGACACATGAGAAGACATATTTGGCCATGAGCCATTTGAAAGTCTGGTGCTGTATTAGATAATTACAAGTTATCATTACTATACCCATTAATATCAATGATGTTTTCTTTTAATCCAGTGATTTTCCAAGTGTGGTCCTTGGAGGTCCTTGGTCCAGCAGCCACAGAATCATTTGGGAGCTTATTAGAAATATAAATACTTGGTTCCCACTTTAGACCCATTAAATCAAAAACTCTGAAGCTGAGGCCCAGTTATCTGTGTCAAGCCCTCCAGCTAATTTTGATGCCTACTCAAGTTTGAGAACTTAATAATCAAAGTATACCAGTAGTTTGCAAAAAAAAATTTTTTTTGCCAAGGGTTTTGAAAACATTTGTTTAAGACACCAGTTGCATTTACGCACACCTAAAGATAATACCTAAATGCCTGGAAAGTCATTCATTTTAAAGCATTCAAATATAGATATTCTTTCTGGTAGATGATGTAGATGTTTAACTCTTTTCTTATTCTTTACTTATTTCCTTGCTTCTTGAAGAGATGTGAATGAACACAAAAGGCACAATTTCTAAAACAGAGCCCTGGAATTCTCACATCCTACTCTCATCATGATAAAAAATTCACTATTGATGAATGACTTCTGTACTCTGTGAGACATCAAGCCCTATTAGTCACTCATTTATGCAATTTAAATGCTAGATTTGGTTTTTCAGTGCTGCAGACCCATTACCGAAGAGGGCCCAGCTGTTACCTTTTTGCTTCAGGGACATTCTCTGCAAATTCAATGGGTTTTGCTTCAATTCAGAAAATGGAAAGCATTAGGTTTGTAACAATAATTATATCTCTCTCCACAGCTCTTATACTATCAAGCAAGAGAGGAGAGTAGTAGTAATTGGTTAGATTCATCAAAAGAGCACATTTATTCTTAAAACATCTTTTTGCAGTGGGCAAGTGTCCACTGAACAGATGGGCCAACAGGCACAATGTCAGAATTATATGAATACCTAACATTTGGGTGGCACTGTTGAAAATACATTCAATAACTATCTTTTCCACATTTATGTTCACAAAATCTCTTAGGTTAGGTTAAGACTGGTGACCCAGAGTTTGGGCAAATAATATCCCTTTCTTTTGACTCAATATTTTCTTCCTAAAGTGGAGGCAGTGGGTAGACTTATGTAACTGATAATGGGGAACAAATTCTCACAGAGAAAAAAGGTTCCTTCGTACATTTAACTCCTTCTAACACATCTCTAAGCATTCTTTCATTTTTAGCAAATGATATTTTTCACTCCTCTTCAGCTGCTCCAAGTGTATGGGATGGCTATACACCCACTCCTATCAACAACCAAAAGTAGCCTGGCATAGGTTAAAATGAGAAAGAATGTGGAGGAAATGCTCACATATTGGACTGGATGGGGGGTACCTAGGGGATAAAAATACACAAGTCAAAATACTGAAAGGAAAGAAAAGAGCTCAAGGCTCCTGGCCCTTTTTATGTTTTCTATGTGCTAAGATTTCTCAGTTTTGAAGCATAAAACCCTTTTAGTTTTTGGAAGTCATGCCTAACATTAAAGGGTAGTGTTCCCCTACTTTTTGGGGGGCTGTGGTAGGAGTTGCTTTACCTGAAAGCTTTAAGATCAGCAAGGGATTTGTGTGCATGTATGGCCAGGACAGGGTAGAGGGGGAGGAGGGGACAAACAACACCAACACCTAGGGCTAAAAATAAAATCACTGACATGGGATGTGGATGCTGTTGCTGACATGTTCCTTTTGGAAGCTGGCAAAATGGAGTAAGGGTTGGAAGGAACTTAAAGATATAGAAAAGATCTATCACATTACTTATCTCAGATTTATTAGCAATTTCAACAGGAAGGGAGAGCCTATTGTTAAAAGGCAGCATATTTCTCTAAAGAATTTAAACATTCCAATAATGGATTCCATTAAGATATGGACTTCATAGCTCAATTGCCTGGACAAATTCATTAGACATGCCTTAGGAGACCCATGATATTTGAGCAAGTGTGAAACAACCAACAATCTACCTGCCTTTCTCTAGGTAGCAACTGGGATTTTCTTTTCAACCTACAATAGTGCCTGACATTTCCAAAGGTCAAACTGTCACTTAAAAAGAAAAAGCATTAATTTTATTAAAATGACTGAAGTTCAATGCCAATTTCTCAAAGTGGTAGCAAGCATTTAGCGATGAATAATGTGTACATAAAGACAAAACTTCATCTAGTAAGTTTTACCTTATTCTGACCTATTACTTTTGAGGATATGGGGAGGGGGAAGGGCAAGCTGTGACAAAGTGAGAGAGTGGCATGGACATATATACACTACCAAACGTAAAATAGATAGCTAGTGGGAAGCAGCCGCATAGCACAGGGAGATCAACTCGGTGGTTTGTGACCAGCTAGAGGAGTGGGATAGGGAGGGTGGGAGGGAGGGAGACACAAGAGGGAAGAGATATGGGAACATATGTATATGTATAACTGATTCACTTTGTTATAAAGCAGAAACTAACACACCATTGTAAAGCAATTATACTCCAACAAAGATGCTAAAATAAAAGGCACTTTTTCAACCTTCAAAAAAAAAAAGAAAAAGAAAGAATGAAGCACAATTCTTACAAGGATGAGAACCTGGTTTTACCATTACCATTTGATTCCTTCACAGATTCTTTATCCACACTAGTCTCTCTGTGACACTCTGATCATCATTTTATACTAGTTGTGAAAAGAGTTGAAAGCTTAGTAGTCATGATCAAGTTACTAAAACGCTTGAGCCTCAGTCTTTTCCTTTGAAAAAAATGAATAATAAAGGTTTTGGAGTCAGATCGACCTGAATTCAAATTTTGACTCTGCCTTTTTAGGTGAATCACATAACTTCTATGAATATCAGTTCCTAATAATATCTACTACATGTGGAGGTTTTTAAAGATTAAATGAGATAATGTATGTGATACATGTAGCACTTAGCATATAATAAATGTCCACTTAATGTTAGCTGCTTCTATGATGATGATAAAAGAGGATGAAAAGATGATTATGAGTATGGTATCACCATACTCATAATGAGTATCACCATACTCATTATGAGTATGAGTATCACCATACAGGTAGTATGGTGATACTACCTGTCCTGCTTTCTCCACTAGGAAGTGGAGAGCACTCTACAAAAAATAAAGGAGGGTCAGTAATAATTTGTCAAGCAGTATATAAGATCTTCCAAGGGAAGAGGTACATCCTTTACTTGGGTAAAGATATTCTCACAGCTTCTATCACTGGACTAGACACAAGTTATATGCTCAATGTGTAGCCAACTATATAATGATTATATAGAATGCTTGTATGCTGATGAGGGTAACCCATTAGAGAAGGAAACATTGATGGTGAGGGTGAGAAGTGTTGAAATCATGTCTCTAAACAAGGAAGAGGGAATGAGATTTAGTGTGCAAATGGAGGAGCTGAGCTTATCTAGAAGCACTTACAATTTATCTATACTAAAATAAGAGAAAATGGAGTACTGTATATAAGCACAAATGTAAGCAGATATGTCGATGTGAAAGAAGGAGCATATAAAGGTTCTCTTCTGGTGGCTTCATAGGAAGATCTGAAGATGATGGAGGAAGTGTTAGAGATTCAAATAGAGAGATCAACATGTGAAATAATCACCAGTTAGGACTGAATCAACAACTAGTACTGAATATTAAGTTCTGGGAAAATCCTGTTTTAAGATTACAAAGAGGCATACCTCATTTGTTGACCGTTCAGTTAGAACTAAAGAATGAATATTTGTTGAGAACCAAATAAATTGTCTTTGTATTGTACCCAATTGTATACTGAGTGAGAATCCTATCTCATGTTCCTCATTAAAGTGAGAAAACATAAGGCCAAAATGAGACATTTTTAAAAGTATTAATTTTATATAAAGTATTTTTTTCTAATATTTTCTCAGCGACATGGCTTTTGAAAAGATATTGGAGGTTTCACATTATTCATTTCATCTATTCTTTTTCTTAGTAGAGGTGAGAAGAAAGGATACAGTATGTCTAAGTTTAAAAGCAGCTAAAACAAACTTAATCCATGAAACTTAAGCTGTTGAGGTGATATGAGGGCCGCTGTCTATTTGCAATGGTGTGCCTCTGTGTTGGAAATTGGGAGTTTTGTTTCTGAAATGAAAATTGTGTTCTGCTTTCACACTACCTAAAGAGGAACATGGCCACCTGGGGTTGGGATATCAGATTGACTGATGATAGGAATGAAAAAAAATGTATGTTCTAAGTGAAACAGTACATGTACTCTGAAATAAAGAATTTATAAATGTCATGGCTTGAAACCATTATATCCATTATAAATTTTGGTTACACTGAACTGGGAAACATAGTTTTACTAAGTGAATATTTCCTTATGCCATCATATTCACTCTTCATATAAGCATAACTTCGGCATTATTTACTTATATGGCTGTTTTTCACTATTTAATATTATTGTATACTTGACTTCAGATTTTATATTCCTCTTAATTTCTTTGAGTTCATTTTATTATTCTTTAACTAGTTTTTTTAACATCTTTATTGGATTATAATTGCTTTACAATGCTGTGTTAGTTTCTGCTTTATAACAAAATGAATCAGCTATACATATACATGTACCCCATATCTCCTCCCTCTTGCATCTCTCTCCCTCCCATCCTCCCTATCCCACCCCTCTAGGTGGTCACAAAGCAATGAGCTGATCTCCCTGTGCTATGAGGCTGCTTCCCACTAGCCATCTATTTTACATTTGGTAGTATATATAAGTCCATGCCACTCTCTCACTTCGTCCCAGCTTACCCTTCCCCCTCCCTGTGTCTGAAGTTCAATACTTACTTCATAGTGCTCAATCTTTGTTTTAAATAATTAAAGGGGTAAGAAACTACTTTTCTCTGATTTCAATGGACTATGTATGCCACAGATTGATATAAAGTATCCCTATTTTTATCATTTTGCAAATAATTTATCATTTACATTTTCTTTTTTACCTTGATTTGGGGCTTATTTAACAAAGTGGCTTTGTTTTTTTAATTGTTTATTTTTTTAATTGGGATATAGTTGCTTTACAGTGTTTTGATAGTTTCTGCTGTACAAAGAAGTGAATCATCTATATGTATACATATATCCCCTCCCTCTTGGACCTCCCTCTTCCTCCCTGCCATCCCACCCATCTAGGTCACCACAGAACACGGAGCTGAGCTCCCTGTGGTATATAGCAAGTTCCCACTAGCTATCTATTTTACACGTGGGAGTGTATATATGTCAACCCCAGTCTCCCAATTCATCCCACTCCCCCTCTCCCATTGTGTCCACATGTCCATTTTCTACACCTGTGTCTCTATTCCTGCCCTGCAAATATATTCATTTGTACCATTTTTCTAGATTCCACATACATGCATTAATATATGGTATTTGTTTTTCTCTTTCTGACTTACTTCACTCTGTATGACAGACTCTAGGTCCATCCACATCTCTACAAGTGACCCAATTTCGTTTCTTTTAATGACTGAGTAATATTCCATTGTATATATATACCACATCTTCTTTATCCATTCGTCTGTCGATGGGCATTTAGGTTGCTTCCATGACTTGGCTATTGTAAACAGTGCTGCAATGAACATTGGGGTGCATGTGTCTTTTTGAATTATTCTTTTCTCTGGGTATATGCTCAGTAGTAGAATTGCTGGATCATATGGTAATTCTATTTTTAGTTTCATAAGGAACCTCCATACTGTTCTCCATAGTGGCTGTATCAATTTACATTCCTACCAACAGTGCAAGAGGGTTCCCTTTTCTCCACACCCTCTCCAACATTTATTGCTTATAGATTTTTTGATGAGGGCCATTCTGACCAGCATGAGGTGATACCTCGTTGTAGTTTTGATCTGCATTTCTCTAATAATTAGTGATGTTGAGCATCTTTTCCTGTGTCTCTTGACCAGCTGTATGTCTTCTTTGGAGAAATGTCTATTTAGGTCTTCCGCCCATTTTCAAGGGGACGGGAGGAATCCCTGCATGACAAGGTAGGACGTGGGAGGGAAACGGGGGGGGAGAAAAGTGGAGGTGGGATAGGACTGGCACCCCTGAGGTGGGGATGGAGGAGGGGAGAGGTTCCCATGCTCAGAGGGACCCACTCACAGCGAGGGGATCAGTGGGAACAGAGAGGGACCTTCAGGGGATCAGGGAATCAGAGGGGAAGGTGGCCAACGTCTTCCCTGGCTGCTCGGGCCCCAGAAAGCCTGCTGGGGTCCTGGGCCTGAATTCCCAACCCCCAGAGCCCCCTCCGGCTGCACAGGTCTTGGCTTCGAGCCCTGCCTCCACCAAAGCCTCCTCTGACCACGAGGGTCGTGGCAGCCCAAGGGCTGCCCCTGACAGGGCCTCCTCTGGCTGCACAGGTCCAGGCAGGACGAGCACCATCCCCCTCCAAGGCCTCCTCTGGCTGTATCGGCCCCTGAGAGCATCCCTGTGGAGGCCTGTGCCCCAGCTGGCCTGTGTGGGCATGTGTGCTCTGGGCCAGCTTCAGGAACAGACGCTGGTGAGAGGAAAACATGCAAAGGTGGGGCCGATGCAGCAGGCCCAGAGACCTACCTAGAGGTCTTGGAGGCCTACCAGGGAATCAGGGGTAGGCTGTGGTTCACTGTGCGGGCAAGGACACTGATAGAGGAGGCATCAGGGAATTTAAAAAAATTATTTATTTTAATTTATTTAAAATCTTTTTAAAATTTTTTTATCTTTTATTTTTATTCTTTTTTATTATTATTCTTTTTTCTTTATTTTATTTTTTATTTTATCTTTTTGCTCTTGTGGTTCTGTTTTGTTGTTTCATTTTTATTATTTTTTCTAATATATTCTTTATTTTTCTAATTTTATTTTATTTTTTTATTCTTTGTTATTGTTCTGTTCTTTTCTGTTTGTTGCTTTTTTTTTTTTTTTTTTTTTGCCGTGCTGCACAGCTTTCAGGGTCTTAGTTTCCAGGCCAGGGGTCGGGAGTGAGCTCCTGTGGTTGGATCACCAAGTCCAAGCCACTGGACTAACAGAAAACTTCAGGTCATAGGGAATATTAATCAGTGTGAGGTCTCCCAGAGGTCCTCATCTTGGCACCAAGACCTGGCTCCACCCAACTGCCAGCAAACTCCAGTGCTGGACGCCTTAGGCCAAACAACCAGAAAAACAGGAACACAGCCCTACCCATCAAAAAAAAAATGAGATGACAAAAGAATATGTTACAAATAAGCAAGGTAAAAATCTATAAGACCAAATAAATGAAGAGGAAATAGGCAACTTATCTGAAAAATAATTCAGAGTAATGATAGTAAAGATGATCCCAAATCTCAGAAATAGAATGGAGGCATGGATCGAGAAAATACAAGAAATGTTTAACAAGGACCTAGAAGAACTAAATAACAAACAAACAGTGATGAACAACACAATAACTGAAATGAAAAATACACTAGAAGGAATCAATAGCAGAATAACTGAGAAGAACGAATAAGTGAGCTGGAAGATATAATGGTGGAAATAACTGCCGAGGAGCAGAATAAAGAAAAAAGAATGAAAAGAAATGAGGCCAGTCTCAGAGACCTCTGGGACAACATAAAATGCACCAACATTTGAATTATAGGGGTCCCAGAAGAAGCAGAGAAAGAGAAAGGGTCTGAGAAAATATTGGAAGAGATTATTTCCCTAACATAAGAAAACTTCCCTAACATGGGAAAGGAAATAGCCACCCAAGTCCAGGAGGCCATTATTTAAAAAGAAAACACTTTATTGAGATATGATTGACATGTACAAAGTTTATGTATTTAACATATATAACGTAATGAGTTTGGAGATAAGTTCACACCCTTGAAATCATCACCACAATAATGCCATAAACATATCCATCACCTCCAAAATGGTTTGTGACCATTATTGTTGTGGGAGGAGGTGGTGTCAGAAGTATTCTATATTTCATTACTGTAGATAGGAAAGCTAGTAATGCACTCTCAGCTCTTCTCCAAAATTCTAGTTTTGCCAAGTATCACCAAAACATTTTTAAATGCCTAAATTACCATCCTCCGAGGATTTCTACATAACACATAACAGTTAAAGTACCAAATACATAATTAGTTAATACTGGATGAGCTCATTAGTGGACCTGTTTTAGGCAATATCCCATGATATTGAGCAGTATTCAACACTAATCACATTTCCTTCTATACTGAAAACAACAGGTACTAGGAAAAATGGACAAGGAAACACCTGAACTGACAAAGGGTTAAGCCCTCTAAGAACAAGTGGGGAAAATGACAATGGTAATGCACAGCAGATTCAAACATGTAAAACACAGGATACAATAATATCAGAATGGTTAAATAATGTTGTAGTATATTCTATATCCTCTGGACAGGACTCCTGGGCAAGGTAATCATTTTTGTTGGAGTACCTTGAGGTCCTTATAGTAAGTTTACAATTTAGATAGTAAATTTTGAGTAAACAGTTTTTGGTAAATGGCTATAGCAAATATTTAGATGGTGGGTTTTCAAATACTGAGTGTTACCTATATTGTAAATATTATTAAACTGATCTGCTTTCCCCACCTGACAGTGAACCCCTCAAGGTAAGGGCATCAGTCTTACTCATCTTTATGTTCCCAGAAACTAGCATAGTTCTTGGCACAGTTAATTTGTAATCAATGCATGATGAAGAGATTAATGCAGGAAGAATGAAGTGATTTGTCTGAGGTTTTGCAGTTAGTTTTGCAAATGGCATGGCTTCTGTATCTTTTGTCAAACTATTATACTCACTTATTTGAACATGTTTTCTGATAGTTTTCAGTGTCAGAAGAGACAAGGCTGTTCTCAGTTAAAATATTTAATTGATCAATTATTAATTGATTACTTACAAAACATGTTTCTCTATTACTAACAATTAATACAGTATAACAAGGTATAGTATAATAATTTATTGTCTGGTATACAAAGCCAGTATTATTTACAATCTCTATATCTCCAAGAAACTAATCTAATTCATGATTTGTAGAGTTTTATCTAATACTGTTAGAATGATTATTTACTACAGTGAAGATCTTGGCAACTGTTGACTCTGTGGTACTTTGGAGACACAGATGTAAAATAAATTGATTGAGATTGGTTTAGAAGTGAAAATATTACTATTAGCAATCTGGAAGCTAACTGAATATATGACTCACAGATGTTGCCTTATAAAGAAATATTTCCATTGGAAATACTTAAAAATTATTTGTGGAATGTTTTTAAATATTATATATATATATTTTTATATATATTTATATTATATATATATTTATAAGTAACATCAAATACACATTTAGCTACCGTAATTTTCTAACATTAATTGAGTTATTTTGAGATTTGTTGATGATTATGGATTTTAGAGGTTTGATTTAAAGAGAAAATTTATATGATAATATGAACATCTAAAAAGATAGTTATTTAGTTATTCCTAAAGATAATTACCCGTAATAGTCAGGTTTTCCAGAAATCTAGATTACAGCTATTAGTAATTTGACTTAGAGGTCCTTTTGGGAAACCACCATTAACCAATAAACAATATTTAGCAGTTTTGTACTTAATCAGCAACATAAATTTGATACTATATGGTAGCAAATATGAACTTTCTAGAATAAACTTGGTAATAATTAGTGGTGTCATTTTCTAATACTCTGAAAGAAATCCTTCTCTTTTAGGTAACAAATTTATCCTGATGGAAATGGCAGCAGCTTTTATTTTGATATACCAAGTATATTTACAAATATTTCTAAGGGTAGGCTTACATTACTTCAATAAAGTCAATTTTGAATGAATCATTTTCCAATCTTATACCCTGAAACTACTCAAGTATTTCCAATTTGGCTGCCAAGACTCTAGTTTAAAGCAGAGAGACATGACTTTGTCCATGTAACATTATTTTTGCTATCTGCTATGTTGGTCTGATGTTGAGGCCAATGTTCTGATATGAAGCAGTGTGGAAAGAAAGAAATACCGTGATTAAAATTCATTTATTACTGTAAATTAATAACTAAATTCAGTAAAAACCCTAAAATAATCAAAGTGGGAAAATGCCTACACAAAACCATATTAAGATTAACATTATTCGTTCTAGAAAATAAAGGTGTGTGTGCTAAGAAGGTTGGAGTGAATGAGTATGATTGCGCAAATGAGTATGGCTGCAATTTACCAAATCATGAAGTGTGAAACAGTCCCAACTCTAGCTAAAGGGTTCAACTAAGAGAAGGATGTAACTTGATCAGCAGTTATATATCAGTTCCTGCCTACCTATCCCATATGCTCAGCAGCTGATTCTCTATGTGCTTAAATGTAATTATTTTAAAACTTTTTAGTAATGTATGTTAATAGAATATAAGTTTTATGAGGGTAGGGTCTGTTTATATTTTGCTTTTTCTCCAGTGGCTAGCACAATACCTGGGGCATAGTAGTCATATTTATTGACCCAGTGAAAGAGATTTTTCCAAATAATTAAGTACTGAAGACAGATTATCTTTGCCTCTGTTCTCTTCTTTCCAAGAGTTTGTATTATGAAATAAAAACTAAGTTCCATTCCGAGGAGCCCAACATCATGATGTTTTCTCACATTCTCCAATCCCCCTCCGTTCCTTCTTCTCTCTCTCCCCCCTCCCCTCCACACACACACACACACACACACACACACACAGAGTCCAGCTTTTGTCTTTACTAATTAATCATATAATCACTATTTTATCTTGATAGGACAATAACAATGGAAGAAGTCCAAAATCTCTTTCAGGGGATTACAGTTCTCACTCTCTGTCGAAGTTTAATAAGCACTCTGATGGTAGTTTAATATGACCAGAAGTCTCCTCACTTGCTCAGTGACTTTTGCTTCCCTGAGCTTGATAGCTGCCTAGTGCATAACCAGTTGCTTATCATCAGTTGGATCATTTATCTCACCTCCTATTTTATTTACCCAGTGGTTTAACCAGTTGATGACTTGGTTTCTTGATTGTTTCACTAAAACCAAAGCTTTACTGTTCACCCTAGCATCCTTAACTCTAATCCAAGCAGCGAGCTCAAGTCCTCCTTCATGCACACCACTTAGCATGTTTAATATTCTTGCTTTATCACAACATCTAGTAAAACCAGTGGCTTTCAATCCTGGCTGTACATAAGAATCTCCATGGTGAGGTGGGGGTGCTTTGGATACCCTAACTCCACCCCAGACCAACTGAATGAAAATCTCTGGATATGGGGTTTAGCATCATCTTTCAAAACTCTGCAGATGATATTCATGTGCAGCCAAGGGTTGAGGAACACTGGGCTGAATACTCGTGCTGCTTCATTCTTAACCATATTGGAACACTTGCATGGTGAGGCCAGCCAGGATGGTACTAGAGCTCACCACCTTCCTCTGGCACTGTATTTTGGAATGACTCACCCCTTCAGCCACATCAGTGTCCCTAGCTCCATCACTGCCTGCCCATAGTTTCCTCAAGGCCACATAATTTATGCCAAAATACACTGTTTTACTAATTAAATATTTTTATTGTTTCCCTTTAGTAACAAGCTTGCTTATTTTCTCAAATTATTTCAAATGGACATTTTTTTTTACCACATAGCTTAAAAATAAGTTATAAACAGAAAATTAAGCTGAGAATAAACTGGATTAATGGTGAGAGCATAATGTATAGCTATGGAAGGTACAGTTTGGAAAGAGAAAAAGGGCCGTGGTAAAATATGTTGCCAAAGAAATGTCTATAACTGGAATATTTATCAAATATAGTTCCCCAAACTATTTATAACAAGAATTGAAGACAAAACGAAAATCTTCATTTGGAACCTTCCCAAATTTAACTGCAGTATTTATTTGACTTAAAATACAGAGGTGAGATAGCTTATGCTGAAAACAGCTGGCTGATAGACATGTTTTATATGAAAATAAACTGAGATATTAATATATTAAGGTTTGTTTACTCTGTTTTTATTCCTCTGGACAAAAATTTTCAGGAGGAATAATGTGATTATACCAAGTTTACTGCCAAACATTCTCAGCTCCAGCATCTTAGCAATAAGGTACCTTGGCAATTTAAAACAACAACAACAAACTAAGACAACAATAACAACAAGACCCTGCTCTTTGGAAAACTTTTGACAGTGAGTTTCTGCAAAATGAAAACAAAACATAACAAAACCAGAGACACACACAGACCAATGGAAAAGAATAGAGAGCCCAGAAATGAACCCACACACATACAAACCAATATTTGACAAGTGTGCTGAGAACACACAATGGGAAAAGGATAGGATCTTCAATAAATGCTGCTGGCAAAACTGGATATAGACGTGTAAAAGAATGAAATTGGACCCTTACCTAACAGCATACACAAAAATTAACTTAAAGCTGATGGAAGACTCAAATAAATGTAAAACCTGAAACTGTATAACCCTGGAAAAAAACATAGGGAAATGCTTTTTGACACTGCTCTCAGCAATGGTTTTTTTGGGTATGATACCAAAAGCACAGGTAACAATAGCAAAAAATAGATAAGTGAGATTATA
Organism: Phocoena phocoena; assembly: GCF_963924675.1. NCBI lineage: Eukaryota > Metazoa > Chordata > Mammalia > Artiodactyla > Phocoenidae > Phocoena > Phocoena phocoena. The sequence goes on along the minus strand of NC_089240.1, from coordinate 96,243,131 downwards.
TGAAACTAAAATTCTTCTGCACAGTGAAGGAAACAATCAACAGAGTGAACATACGACATACAGAATGGGAGAAAATATTTGCAAACCATCTATCTGATAAGGAATCAAAATCCAAAATATTTAAGGATCTCTTACAACTCAATAGCAATAAAACAAATGACCTGGTTAAAAAATGGGCAAAGGGCATGTATAGACATTTCTCAAAAGATACAAACAAATGGCATACAGATACATGAAAAGGGACTCAACATCATGACTCATCAGGGAAATTCAAATTGAAATCACAAGGAGCTATCACTTCATACTTGTTAGAATGATTATCATCAGAAGATAAGAGATAAAAAGTGTTGGCAAGGATGTGGCGAAAAGAGAACTTTTGTACACTGTTGGTGGGAATGTAAATTGGTTCAGCCACTTTGGAAAGCAGCATAGAGGTTCTTCAACAAATTAAAAATAGAACTACCATATGATCCAGCAATTTCACTACTGGGTATATATCTTAAGGAAATGAAATCATTATTTAAAAGGGATATATGCACCCCATGTTCACTGCAGCATTATTCACAATAGCCAAGACATGGAAACAAACTAAGTGTCCATCAACAGAAGAATGGATGAAGAAAATGGATCATACACATGCACACATACGTACACACATACATACACACACACACACACACACACACACACACACACACTAGAATATTATTCAGCCATGAAAAAGAAGGAAATCCTGACATTCTGACAACATGGATGGACCTGAAGGATATGCTAAGTGAAAAAAAGTCAGCCAGAGAAAGACAAATATTGTATGATCTCACTCACATTAAATCTAAAGATGTTGAACTCATAGAAGCAGAGAGCAGAATGGTGGTTGTCAGAGGCTGGAGGTGGATGAACTAAGATATTTGTCAAACAGTACAAATTTTCAATTATAAGATAAATACCTTCTAGAGTTCTAACGTACAGCATGGTGACTATAGTTAATAATACTATATCACATAGCTGAAATTTGCTAAGAGAGTAGATCTTAAGTGTTCTTACCACACACACACACACAAAAAGGAAACTATGTGAAGTGATGGATGTGTTAGCTTAACTGAGGTAATCATTTCACAATGAATATCAAATCGTCACATTGTACACTTTAAATTTTTCTTTGTAGATTATACCTCAACAAAGCTAGAAAAAACCAATTATTTATGTTAAATCTTAAAAAAAGAACAAAAAAACTTCTTGACATGGGGAAAGAGCACTGTACAATTCACTCGAGACTATACACATCACCCACATTCCTAAGCAAAGGAGAACATTTTGATGTGAATGTCTTAGATATTAAGCAGGGTGCAAAGAAGGAGACAGAATCAATGATTTCTTAAGGTCTCTTCGAATTCCAGCATTCTAAATTTCTGTTATATAACCATGTACTAGTTTGTTAGGACTGCCATAATAGAGTACCACTGACTGAGTCACTTAAACAACAGAAATGTATTGTCTCACAGTTCTGAAGTTTAGAAGTTTGAAATCCAGGTATCATCCCCAGGGTTGCTTCCTTTGGAGAGCTGTGAGGAAAGATCTGTTTCAGTCTTCCCTTCTTGGCTTGTATGTATCCATCTTCTCCCTTATTTCTTTACATTGTTGTCCCTCTACACACGTTTGCTTCTGTGTCAGATTTTCCATTTTTATAAGGATACCAGTCAAATTGAATTAGGGCCCACCCTAGTGACTTCATTTTAACTCGATTTTACCTCTGTAAAATCCTATCTCCAAGTAAGGTCAAATTCTGAGGTATTGTGGGTGAGGACTATAACATATCTTTTTTGGAGGGGCATAATTCAACCCATAACAAACAGTCTCACATATACACAATCATGCTGCCACTAAATAGTATCATGTAATGAAATAGATTGTTACGCACAGAATTATAGCAGATTTTCTTATTGCTCTGAGGTAAGTCAAACTCATCTTTAGTCTTATTTCACCTGTCACCTAGGTTTCCAAGATAGAATGATGGATTCTTTAGCAATTATAAATGCTGCACCTTTATATAAAAGTGGGAGGAAAGTTTCCTTTTCTCTCAATTTTGGTATTTGCTGAAGTCTCAGATTTGTTTAGGAGTCTTAAAATTAGAAGCTTCCATTGCTCTCCTCATTCATAATGTGAATAATTGGGGACAGGGAGACTATACCTTAAGCAGTTGCCAATATGCTCTAGACGATCAGGTCAGCATTTTTCCTACATGCCATACATTTTCATAAAGCAAAGATCACCTATATGACAGCAAGAGGGTAAACTCTGCCAAAAATACAGTGGGGCTTGATGTTAGGTTAGTCTCCCAGACTGTATAGCTCTCTTTAATTTGACAGAATATTAATGTCTTGTGAAACTAAGTTTTTGGTTCAGGATTACATGAAGTTAAAAGAAGGACTTTCCCTAACAGCTTCTTGAATTTGACAAGTTTAATTCATTCAGCAATCATGTATCGGGCACCTATTTTATGTTCCATGCTACTCTAGGTATTATGACGATATTCACTAAGGAATGTAGTTTCTATTTTTAAGGAACTTACATTAACAGAGAAGATAAACATGTATCCAGCTGACCTGCATGCAAAGCAACATGAATGAATGCTTTAATAGAGACAGAAACAAAGTGCTGTGGGGCCCAACTGAGAGAGATTAAACATATCTGGATTTCTTCTCAGCAATGTACATTGACACCAGTTTTTGTGCTTTTACTTTTACTTAAAAATCTACAAGGTGAACTTGGGAAAGCTTTGCAGCCATATTTTGAAAACTGATATTGAAACCAGAAGGTTAAAGCTGGGTACAGCAGCTGATAAACACAGAGAGCTATATGTCTGTGTCAAATGAAAATGCTGCTGCATTAGTTCAGCAGTTCAATCAAATGTACCTAATCCTACATCAATCTAAATAGAATATAGCCATGCTTTCTCCAGTCCAACCATACAAAAAAAAATTCCAAGAGAAATGAAGCTGAAATTACTGCTGTTTCATGAAATTTATGATGCCAAAAATGCCATTTAACTTAAGCTTCTGCTGGGAAAAAAACAAAACAAAACATACTTAATTAAATGCTTGGCAGACTATTCCTAGTTTCCTTTGTAAGGTGGAGAGCGGTTTGCTCTACACTACCCATTATGGTTGGCAACATTTCCTCTTAGTGAATGAACCATTTAAAAATAAATATATAAATAAGACCACGATGCTTTTCCTCACTAAAAAAGAGAGAAAATGATTCAAAAGTTAAGAGGATTCTGAAAGAAACTTCAATGTGTTTTTATGGTAATCAAGATCAGCAGCAAGTACCTATTATAATATATATTCCAAAGCTCAAATAAACTTATATCTCCCACTGAAATTCTATAGCTGCTAAAGAGGATTACAGTAATTTTTATCCAAATCATGTGAAGCATTTTCTGTGTAAATACATAATAAATTCTGAATAACCTTCAAAATAATTAATTCCCATGATGTTTCATTGAACCAGAATTGAAAAGGATCTCAAAATTATTTAGCTCAAACCCACCTGTTGACAGATTGGGAAAATAAGATCCGGAGAGCAGAAAATTATCCAAATTTCCTACAGCTAATAGAACTCACACTAGAACCTAGCTCTCCTGCTTCCCAGTCTGTTTATCTTTCCAATAACATGAATTATTTTTCCCTCAAGAATACAGAATTAAAGATGTTAATTCATGTTTGGGGTCTAAAAAGAAGGCTGACACTTATCCCAAGTTTAAATACATGGATTCTGGGACCAGAGTGCTTAGGTATAAATCCTGGCATCTCCACTCATTAGCTGTGTGTTTAGTCAAGTACCAAATTGCCCTGTGCCTTGTTTCCTCATCTGTAAAATGAATATGATAGCATATCCTATCTCTTAGAGTTTTGTGAGCAATAAATGAATTAACAAGTACAAAATGATTAGATATTTGCCTGAAAGCTAATGTGTTTTATTATTATTATTTCAATAATCTAAATCAATGATTTGAACCCTTTTTCATGTTGGGAGCATTTCCTTTTACCCATGCCTAATCTTAGCAAAATTTAGAAGCAACTGAGTTTATCTTTTGTGTACTCATTCTTCTTTCCTGAGCCCTCCTTCCTCTATCTTTGGGTATCCATTGCCCTGACTACATTGCCTATATCCCATAATTGCAGTGTCCTGCTTGGTTCTGTCTACCTCTGGAAGTAATATCTGTACTCAAACTTGCCAACCATTTATTTCCCACCAAAACTGTCTGGTTCCACTCCCTCGGGGGACCATGAAGTAATATCTGAAATGTTAAAACATACTTGTTTAATATGTTGTTCTTTCTAAGAATACTGTGCTTTTAAGAGAGATTGTCACCACAACAATAAGATGAATATCTAATCAGGGAATTTTAGATATTGTGGTAGGACAGTAGGAAAGAGAAAGGAAACCAATGACTTTCAAGTATTTGTTGTTATCTCAGTTAATTCACAAGCACGAAATATATTATTGTCTTTCATTTCAGAGATAAACAGACTAAAGCTCAGAGAGAGAAGATGACTTGCCTGAAAGCATAAAACTAATAAATCCAAATAATAGGTTGCAAACTCTTGTCTATCGGCTTCAAAATCTGTTCTCAGTATTTTTCATAAAGAGTTCTGTACTCAGCGCTCCTCAAATCACACCGTGTGTGCAAATGGTTCTTGTGAATTTCTTAAGACAGGCTGTTTTTCTCTGCTTACTTGCCCTCAGAATGGCATCAAAATTCAAAATATATCAAGAATATTTACTATACTATATTATAATATACAGAAAATTAAGGTGTCAACTAAAAGGCATAATGTGCATCACATGGCAATTTTTGAATATACTATATATCAAATGCACGTCTGTTACACATATGAGATCTCTGTTGGTTAACCATAAAACAAAAAGATAAAGCAGAAATAAAATAGGTACAATGAGCATGTTTTCAATAAGTCAGTGGATCCTCTTGAATAGTTAGTCCATAGTAGAAGGAAGTGGAAGATGGTGCTTGCATTAAACCAACAAAGTACATTTTGCAATAACAATTGTTGACAGGAAAGGAAAAAACATTACATAAAACCATAAATACACAATGATTTTGCATTAAATCTGGGAGATATTGGCTGCTAACGTATAAGAGCACTGCACATGTAAACTAATCTGAAAGCACATGAATTAGCATAAATACGTCATGAGGTTGTCAAACTCTATTCCGAAAGCTTAAGGTTTTATATCTGGAAAAAAGTATTTTTATCTGACTCAGTCTTTGCTGAATCACCTCATGCTATAGTTCTAAGAGAAGAAAAGCCAGCTAGAGGGTTTAAATTAATTTGTTGACTTCTCCCTTGATAAATGTATCTTCTTAGAGGTCCTCAGAATAACTTCCAAAAGGGAAACGCCAAAACTTTCCTTTTCTTTCGATGGTTCATTGCATATTATCAGTCAATAAACTGAGCACATATCATACACAAAGCAGTATGCTAAATGTCAGAAATACAAAATAGTATGGAGCTTAGTTGGTGTATGGAAATAAAAGCCATCCATGTAAAGAAATAATAGCAAAATCAAAACCACATAAGTTAAGTGGTATAGACAATGAGTAATCTAGATCCCATAAATGTTTCTTCCAGCTAGGGTATCAGAATTGAAACAGGAGGGAAGGGGGCAGGGCACAACCTTTAAAAGAATGACACCTTTGAGGATAGACATAAATTGGCTAGAACCAACTAGGTCCAAGATGGTGGAAGATTCGACTTCCAGTAGACCTTGAGCCTCATTATATGCTCATTGTAATACATTAGTATATGCTAAATGACACACCCACTGGTGTCATGACTGTTCTGAGGCCGACCATAAAACTCCAAAAAGTGGGCAGTGGACCAATTCCTGGAAATCTCCACCCCTTCCACAAAACAGTTGGAATAATCCTCCCACTCATTAGGCTATGAAATTACCCAGCCCATAAAAACTAACCACCCCATATTTTGGGGCCTCTCACCTTCTGAGATGGCCTACACTCTTGTCTGTGGAGTGTGTTTCTCCCATGGCCACTCTCACTTTCCTTTCCGAGATGACCCCATGCCCTGGGGCTGTTCTCACCTTTTGAGACAGACCGCATTCTGTCTATGGAATGTGTATCTCTCTAAATAAATCCACGTCTCACCTATGGCTTTGTCTGTCACTGAATTCTTTCTGTGCTGAGACATAAAGAACCTGAACTTCAGGAGGTCCTGAGACCAGGTGTATGGTTTTAATTAAAAGACAGTGGGTTCAAGTCCCAAACTGATGTGTGTGATTTCAGGATGAAAATGGCTTTGGAGTTGAGTTTATTGCATATAGTTTAAGTCTTACCCAACTTATCTTCTGTCTGTCCTCACAAATGCACAATAAGGAAAGCTAAATGTATTTCTTCAAAAAACAAGTAACAAAGGCTAAGTAAAAAATTGTTCTATGTACTACAAATGATAAAATCTGTGAAAGTCCTCTAATAACTTGTAGTTTTAAAGCTGACATTATAAAATATTTTATTGAATGTTAAGATATAATGGACACAAACCAATACCATCCAAAGCAGCAGAAAGCCAACTAAAAATGATAACCATTAACACAGACTTTCCTCCACCTTGCTACAGAAGGACACAGTATAGTATGGTACCAAGATACCCCATTCTTCAGATATACTGCAAGGTCATAGGCAACAATGAATAAGAGATAAGGCCTATGAGTCAGCACCAGAAATATCAAGACAAAGTATAGAAGAAAAGGGGAAGAATAAAAAAATAGTCCAGCCATAGATTATGTCTAAAAGCCAGAAGACAAGAAAGGGATGTAAGAAAATTTGAACAAGTAGCTGAGGGGTAGGGATCAGATAGAAACAAGGCATTAAGACAGAGCAATGAATCTAAACCAACAAAGCAATAAGAACAGAGGTTAAATACAATGTTCAGAAAAGAAGGCCATATTACTGAATGAAAGCCTAGTTGGCGGGCTTTGTAAGGCTTGGGTAGCCCTAGGCATGAATCCTGAAAAGCTGCTGCAGTCTTAAAACTTTACACACCTGGAAGATCCTGTCCCTCCTTCTTCCAAGGGGGAATTTCGGGTAAAAATGACACATAATTTGGGACTTTAGAATCCTCATTTTATTGTTTAAAAAGTTAGGACTGAATCTTTAAGCTAAAATAATGGGAAAATAGTCTTTACGGTCAGACCTTTGCTCCAGTTTAGATGTAAATGTTAGAAAGAACATTTTATTTTTCTTTAATGTTCTTGAGAAGATCCATTGGTAAGGTATATAAGCCCTGGAGACAACTATAAGGATTTTAAATGCCTGCTATATTTGTAAAGCAGAATAAGAATGGGTAGTTAAAATGGCTTCAAACTCTGAGTTTGGGCAAAGAACCCTGCTTGTGGTTTAGGCAAATACTTTTAGAAATGATCTCTCTCTCTCTCTTTTTCTGAATTCAACTCAAGCATGGTTTATCACCTGATTGACTGCCATGCTGCTATTATCATATTTAGAAATATTCCCACAGAAATACAGCCCCCAAATGTTCATAACACATCAGATAGTTTTGTTGCTGTAGTAACTTTGTTCCTTTATGAAGAGAGCATTAGTAGGAATAACTTCAAAACAGAGCAGCTGAATTGGATTTGTAGGAAGAAAATGTGAGTTTTTCTTAAGGAGAGTGCTAGCACTTGGGAACCTTCATTTATCTTTAGTATAATCTTCACTTTTGTCAGGCATGGAGAAACAAAACAAAAAAAAACACAAAACACTCATAAGAGGATGGTATAAAAAAAGAATATTACCCTATCCCTACCTTCTAGGAGATTACAACACTAGAAATATTTACTTTGCTTTCCCAAACCGAATTAAAATCTTTTGAATGTAAGTTAAAAGAGTAACAAGGTATTGTTTCATTCACATTGCTACTGTTTTAACAAGCACTAAATTTAAATAACTATGACTAATTTAAATAAACTTCTGCTCTAGCCACATATTCTCTTCATTTCACCTCAGCATGAGGTTCAGATTTAATCAAGGGATTTACTGCCACTCCAAGTAGGTAGCATAAGATGCGTTCAAGTCCTTGGCTCCTTCGTGGGACTAGAAAGAAGTATTACTTGATATACACCTTCCGTGATTTCACTGAGAAAGAGGAGGTACATCTACTTAAGGGTCAATTTGTTCTCACTACTGCCTCAGAAACCGGTGGGCCTGATCCTGCCTGAAGGTAAAGAAAATAAAATATAATTCCTCCTGAAATGGTATTTCTTTTCCAGGGAACCAACTTACTTCAGTCAGATAAGCTCTTGGATCTGATAAGAAAGCATATTTCACTCTTTTACCACTGAATAAAACTGGGCTCATAAGTTATAAGTTGGGAAAAACACAGGTATAATTTAAGTTTGCAAAAAAAAATTACATAGGTGGTTTCTCTATATATATAGTATGAAGTTTGTAATAGGAAAAAAAAACGGGCACCTACAACTTCCTAATATATAATTTAGTCTAGTAGCATCCTCAACTGAGTTACCCAGGTGATATGCTATATTTTGTCTTATACTTTAGAAAATAAAGTCTCCCCTACCTGCCATATTCTGAGCGAATTACAATCTTAGGAACAACACTCCTATTTTTACGACTATTCCTTTGTGCCTCCAGAGCATTCCTATTTGGAAATGAATAAGCTGCCTCAAAGGAATAACATATTCATCCCAGTAGATTGCAGTACTTATTATCAAAATCCAGTTTGTTGGGGTGGTGCTCTAAAACAATATTTTTCAAGCTATTTGTCATAAAGAACCAGTTTTGCCTCCCCCTACACATTGCTATAAAGTTTTCTAAATGCTTACTCTCAATTTCTGTACTTATCTGGTCCAGTCATGGACCAATACCAGTCTGCAGACTGTATTTTGAGTAGCACTGCTCTAAAGCTAAACAGAAGGTACACATTTTGGTAAGACAAGGGGAAAGCAAAAGTTCACACTAGAGCATTAATTTCTTTCTGAGAGGAGGAGGCAGATCAAAGGAGGATGCCACAGTGGAACTGGATCCTGGGGAGGACATTAGAAATACATTGTTTGCCTCACAGTCTGGTAGAAAGGCAGCCCCTAAAATGAGGTAGCATGGCATGGAAGATTAGTAACTGAGAAACAAAGTGAATCTCAGAAAGAAAATCTCTCAGTATTTTTAGAATGCTACAAGTCTAAGATGGAAAAATTTAGGAACCTTTGATGTAGTCATAAATACCCATTGTAACTGTTCCAAAGTAATTAGTGAGAAGCAGAAATACTAGTTATCCAATTTTACAAATTTTTAAACTCTTTAGCAGCTGTTATAAAATTTAAATTTTTCCTAACACCTTTGGGCTATAATCTTGCTAAGGTTTCAGAAACTGAGCAGAGTTGAGCTTAGGCAGAAACTAAAGGAAAACAACAGAAAGAAATCCTCACATGCTGGTGTATAAGAAGTATTTGGGGGAGATTCAGTTACTGAGTTTCTTGTTTCTGAGCTAAAACAACCAGCTCTAGGGAGACAATGTTCTCTGATAAGAAAGAAATGCTTTGCTTTGAAAGAAAGGATGGTTTCAAATTTTAATGACCATGCAATATCTTCAGAGGAGTAGCATGTTAGCTTGATGATTCTAGAAAATCATCCAGTGGGCAAATTTGATTTAGCTTTCTATTGAGATTCCAAAAATAGCGTGATTCTACTGCAGGTATTAGATAACCCATCCAAATCCAAAACATGATGAGAAGTAAGAAAGAGAACAAAATGAAAATTGGATTGTCCCTTAGAGTGGTCAACCCCAGATGGGGTATTTCCATAGGGAGATTCCTGAAGCCAGGGCTAGAGAGGTCAAAAGGCAGAGAGGACCTCAGACAGAAGTAGGGGCTACCAAGGACCAACATGTATTCCTTCCTCTGACTACTGTCATAATTTACTTCAACTTACTCTGAATGATATTATGTTTGTTTTTCACTGAGATATAATTGACATATAACATGTTAGTTTCATATTTATAACATCATTTGATATTTGTATATATTGCAGAATGATCACCACAATAAGTCTAGTTAATATCCATTGCCACATATAGTTACAAATTTTCGTGTGTGTGTATGATGAGAATTTTTAAGATCTACTCTCCTAGCAACTTTCAAAAATACGATACAGTATTAGTGACAATGTCAATAATGATTACTCTTAGCATGCATACTGGGCACATTTACTTCCATGCTTACTTTTAATTTTTGACACAACTTTTTTGTTTGAGAAGTTAATTTTGTGTGGAGCGTGTATACTGTGTTATGTGTCAAGTGAATCCATTTATATTTACAACTGCTCATTTCTCAGGCAAGAGAAAGATAGTCTCAAGCATGGAGGGTAAGTTACATATACTATGTGGACATTCTAGATTATATTTATTTTCATTTATGACTTATTTTGCCATATATGTAGTCCACAAAAATGAAATGTATACTAAATGCATTCTTTCCCCCATGATTTAGAATGAGGCTACAATGCAGTAAAAGAATTCCAGATGGTTGCTTTAACATATCTGATAGTCATAGGAGGTGTTTTTTTTTAGCTGAAATATAAACCAGAATTTTTTCATGGGGAGTTGGAACAGGGAAGACACACATACACAAAGCAGCACCCAGCAACCATTCATTTTTCACCAGGAAATCAGGTAAGATTTTTGTATAAATTGTGATTTCTACTCAGAATTTTACTTCAGAAATTCCAATTTTCATATAGGTTTACAATGTCTTCCCTATTTAATTAAATCCTACCCTTTAAATTAAATATGCATGTTTTCTTTATAATTGTCAAAGGAAGAGGCCATACATAAGCTAATCCACTGCAGTCTTGTTTTCACTTCTATCAGCAACTGAAATCACGTGTTTGAAGTAAGGTCTGCTTAGTTCAAGAAAGCCATTAGTGTCTTTTAGTGAAAGAAAATGTGCAAAACATTAGAAAATAAGGTGAATTTTACAAGTCATATATTTTCCAGCAGAAACCTAAAGTCTTTCTTTTCACAGTTTAACAGTTGGATTGAAGGCCTTGAGCTTTACTTAAGTTCCCACAGGAAAATGTTATACAATAAGGGTACATATTGGACCCTAATATATATGCATTTCAAATCTTTTTCTCTTCATAGACATTAGCTATCTTAGATAGTACCAGGCAGAATAAATGCCTTTATAGGGTTTCAGGAGACACCCACTATACGTTATTAGAGTGAAAAAAAATACTACCATGGAATTAGGGTCAACTAAAACAGCAGGTAGACTAAGGTTTGTGTCATTCTCACTTAGCCCCCTGATGCTGCTCTGACTGGCAATAGCAATGTAAGGAACTCCCTCCCCCTCATCCCTCACTAAACACACACACCAAACTCTACCCTTTGAAATGCTCCAAAAAAATCAAATGTACTTGGGGAAAATGGATGCAGATTGAGATATGAAATTATTTCTCACATTTAGACCTTAATTATTATCAAAGTCAACCTTGTTGTTTAACCTCATTTCAACCTTGACCTACATGGTTCTCTTGATATCACTTACAGATGAATTACCTCCTAAAATGCTTATACTGTCTCATTCACTAATTCCTTCCATTCTGTCCTGTTTAAAATTCAACAAACAATAGGGATAAATTGCCCAGATTCATAACCACAGTTCTCAAATATTGCTACTTCTATAAAAGGGTATGTCTAATAATATCTTACATTCAGGTATGACTACACAATTTGTGGGGCCATGTGCAAAATAAAAATTCAGGGCCCCTTGTTCAAACATTTTTAGTTTAATGGCTGTGACAGCATAGCATTAAACCAAGTGTGGGACCTTGCACAACTGCACAGATTGCATAACTATGAAGCAGGTCTTGCTTACATTTATACACTGTTTTCATAATTAATACACATAAGTTAAGTCATTCGATTCCATAACCAGTTGTGAGGTTAGGCAGAGCAGCTAATATTGGTCTCAGTTTGCTCCTGTGACTTTTACAGAACTTGATGTTCAAAGAAATTGTGTGACCATTCAACCGGTAAGTGTCAAAGTTGGAACCATAATTCTGGTCTTCTGACTTTTAGCTAAGTACTCTTTCCACTCTACTGTATTGCTTCTTTATGAAAATAGCATCGCGAAATGTACCTGCCTGATAATTAGCTATGCCTTGATGTGCCTCAATAATATGCAATACCAGAAATAATAAAAAGCATCATAAATCATCACAAATTCTTATCCATTTGAAAATCTGTCATTAACTCAACTGTTCTTCAATCATTATTAAACTAACACTTGGATGTTCTTTTTCCAACAAACAAACAAAGCAAAACAAAGTAATAAAAATAACATAACTTTTTCTCACCAAAGTGGTTCTAGGCAATGAAAATCTTTGTGCCCTATTGCCTGTCCAGAGCCTTCAGCAAGCCCCTCACAATCTCAGCACTAAACGTCATTATAGTACTACTACATTCTCCTTCCACCTGCGATTATTGAGGGTTATTAATGGCAGAACTCAGCCAAGATAACAGCTTTTTATTAAAACAGCTGATCCCTCTCCTGGGTGAGAACTCTCTTCAAAACCACAATTGCCTTTTCTATCTATCTATTAATTCATTTTGAAAACAGGAAACGAATGAGGAAAAGATCATGGTGCTTCTCTCCCCTCTCCCCAACCCCAGTTTGTGTTAAAATGTGCTCTTGACCCTATGACTTCTTTCCAATGAGGAAAGAGGTTGCCATAGCAACCAATCTACCAACTCAGTCAATTGACTCTGCTCAGCTTTTTCTGAATGCTTAATTAACATAGATTGCTTCATTTATCCAGAAAATTGTTTTTGAGCTCCTACTACATGCAAGGAACCTGATCCAATGTCTTGTCAGAAATCAAGGTTTGCAGGACCTAAAGAGAGAACTTCTAGGCTGACATTAAAGAATGGTGTGAAATCACACACACATTTATATTCTATATAATTTACAAAATCTGTATATTATATATACTTATAAAATGCCCTCATTTTATACATTATATACAGTTATTTAAAGTTTTGAGATCCCTTTGATTTTGGGTATTGTGCACTGGCAGTTTGAATCTAGCTACTTAGGGTGGGATTTTGTTTTCTTCTTTGGAAAGTCAGGGATAGGAAAGGAGGCTGGTTCATAGAATTCAAAAGTAATTGCTTCTTGAATACATAAAAAAGAATTGTTAATAATTTAGTTTAACTCAGTTTCCTTTCAGTGAGCAATATGGTCTAGCGCATTCATTATAGAGAGCAATTGTTACAGGGACAGAAATCAGAGAAAGCCCTTGTGTGGGCATATTCATTGTGCAGGATATATTATACTCAGACCAAGAAACCTATGTTTGAAAAAGTAGTAATTATTATTTTGTAATACCTTGCATTTGCATGACACTTCATACTTTGTGAAGTGCCGTCAAGGATCTTGTAATCTCATACAGCTCTTCCAAATCTTATAGGTCATAATAATGAGCTCCTGCAAGACGACATAACTGAGGAGCTTATTTTGGGTTCTAAGGGAAGACTTATTTTCCTCCCCTGAGAGTAGGCTGTACTTATTTCATCGCTAAAGGATAGAACACTCAAGTCTCAATCCTTTTTTTGGGTGGGGGGGGTGGGGAAGAGAGAGAGAGACAGAGAGAGATGTTAGGGATGAGTATATCAACATCACTGCTCTGAAAGATAGCAGTATGGATTGTAGCACTCCTCTCTTGAGATAGAGTGCAAGATTGGAGTGGGATACTACTTTTATCTCCCAAGCATCTGGTTCACATTCTATTGTCAGATTTTTATATTTGTGCATTTGATTTCTCTATAAATTTCTATATGCTTTCAATAATTTTCAAGATTCTTGAGGGCAAGGACTATATTCATCATATTTTTGTGTACTCTGCAGAGTGTATTACATGAGGGGTGGGGGTACACAATAAATGTTTGTTGCTTTTTTTTCATTAAATTCCACAGAAGTATACACACATATACATTTATTTATTGGTTTGTTTATATAAAATTTCCCTGGCTTTGGGGATCTATGGCCTAGATCTTTCTTATCAATTTCTACTATCCTATAAGAGTGTCAGGATCCTTTAGAGCAGGCTTAATCTCCTGGGTCCCAAGCAAAATTTTATACCCTCATTCCCTCTTCTAGCCAAGATCATCTTTGCCATATTCTGCTACCCTAAATAGCAGAAAGAACCCGATTTCCAGTTCCAAACCCATTCCAAATTAGTTTTGCAACCTTGGGAAAATCACTTAGCCTACTTAGGCCTCAGTATCCTCAACTGTCAAATGAGGTTAACTAGGCCTGCCTTACTTACTTTATTGGTTTGTAGCAGCTATCAAATTAATGAAGAACATCAAAGGATGTCACTGCTGAAAGAGACCTTAGAAATCATCTAAAGTATCTGTACATTTTGGAGGATCACTGTTATTAATGCTTGCCCGAACTCATGCAATGGGAGAGCTCAGCCTATATTTCAGGTTTATATTCCAGTACTATTTGTACTACTTTCTGTTAAGATTCTGAAAGAACTTGGAGAGGAATAAATGCAAAACGTTATGATTAGTATTCATTATATAACTCCTTAAAGCCCCTCAAGGACTGCTTAGGATGGTGAAGTGCAAGATAGCAATGCCTTTATCAGTGGTTGTGATAAGAAACAGATTCCTCAGCTGCTAAGGATGATGAGAAATCAGCCAATGTCCGTAATAAAATAAAATCTAGGTCTCCAAGATGATAATGAGAGTCTGCATATAGAAAAGGTGGGTAGACCTATCGACCTGGCTTTTGTTTCCCTAGACTCATCTTCCTCTTGGAGGTGTTACTAATCCAGCTTGCCATCTCCATGCAGGCCACAAGGTTTTGATGGTTAGTGGGGGAGAGACTGTTTCCCCTTCTATCTACATGGACAAATTATAGATAACAAAATATTCATCTTTTCTATTACACAGCTGAAACCAGACTTTTAGTTTTATACAAGATAAACATCTGGGGACAGTAGGAGGGAAACAAGCTTGAAGAGAAAATTATAACTAGAGAGTTTTTGTTTCTAAAACTCAAGATACCCATCCTCAGCTTCTCATCTCCCAAAGAGTATGCTGAGAACAAGCTCCCAGAATGCCTTTATGTTGCCATTGCAATCACTGTTAACTGGAAAAGTCCTCAATTATGTAGGAGTTCCTTTAAGTATAGATCAAGAGAAAAAGACGGTGCCTAAGAGGACTATATTTTCCTATTGCTGTTGCTTAAGATTCACCTTATACATTTTACTTTCCTACCTGAAAATTTGTTTCTTCCCCCAAATGATTGACTCTGGAAAAAATTTTCCCTTTAAGAGAGACCTATTTTCTACTCAGTTCCACCTTTCTCAGTGGGATCAGCAAAAGGCTTGGCTGAAACTGCCTCATATATCACCTCCTCCTCTATATGATTCTACTATCTTCACTTCCCACAGGTGTTGATCCCAAGATCACTCCCCAATAAACTTCCAGAATGCAAATCCCCACCTCAGGGTCTGTTTCCTAGGTAACTCTATCAAAGAGGGGTGGATCCAGAAATAGTCAAAGGATGTAGGATCTAAAATGGGATTTCGCGGTTGGATATCGTGCTGACCAGCTAGCTTCTGGGGTCCTCACCACTCGGTGTAAGTGAAGTACTGATAATCCCTGGCATATGTGTAATTATTAAAACTTTAACAGGTGGTAAAGTAAGGTGGGATATGGATAGGAGGGAATAGAAGGTGCAGTATCAGGTTTTTCAAAGGTTTGGGTAGAGTAGTAGTAATAAGGACAATGTAGTCAAATGGTTTTCACTGAGTGCCACTGATAAATGGAAGAAAAACAAGGAAAGGCTAAGGGTAAGTCATCACCAACTGAAAGTGAAGGGTGAAAAGTCATAGTGACTCTTTGGGAGCAGTAAACCGAAGGTTATCTCCTGAGGTTAGAAGCCATAAAAAGCTGTTTATTATATCCAGGAGTTAATTACAAGAGGAACAGAGGTCCTGAAAACATGGAATGTTCGTCCCTGGAATGTCTACTTCCGAAGGTCAGGGTCTTGGTTAGGAAGGGATAGGACCCTGATATGAGGGGATGGGGGCATTTGTATTGAGCCACCAAAAACCTTGAAATCCTGGATTCCCCTGAAGTGAGCCATTCCTTCATGTTAGAGGCTATCATTCCTCTTTGTTTAAAGACTATGCTTGTGCCTTTGACTTGAAAGTCAATTTGTACCTGTATCAGGATCTATTCCCATCTCCCCTCCTGGCCATTAAGCTAAAACCTAGGGTCAATTTACAAAACATTGGCCAGGGAAGTTACGTGCCTATTAAGGAAGGAAAGGTACTACAATCCAAAAGGAGCTGAAGGACCAAGCCAACATGTACTAGGAGAAGCTGTGAGAATATATATGGTACTGAATCATTAAGGTACTAGATCAAGGAAAGGCAAAAAATAACGCTGGGTAAGAGTGAGTTTATTGATATTAGAGCACTCTCCCATGATATAGGATGTAACTCCCAGACATGAACTACTGTTTCATTCATCTTTCACTCATACCTCATAATCAATAATAGTCGGGCATTTCTTTTAGCTCTCTGTACACTCCATTTTTAAAATTTTAATTAATTATTTTTAACATCTTTATTGGAACATAATTCTTTTACAATGGTGTGTTAGTTTCTGTTTTAGTTTCTGCTTTATAACAAAGTGAATCAGCTATACGTATACATATATCCCCATATCTCCTCCCTCTTGTGTCTCCATCCCACCCTCCTTATACCACCCCTCTAGGTAGTCACAAAGCACCGAACTGATCTCCCTGTGCTATGTGGCTGCTTCCCACTAGCTATCTATTTTATATTTGGTAGTATATATAAGTCCATGCCACTCTCTAACTTCATCCTAGCTTACCCTTCCCCCAACCCGTGTCCTCAAGTCCATTCTCTATGTCTGCATCTTTATTCCTGTCCTTCCCCTAGGTTCTTCAGAACCTTTTTTTTTTTTTTAGATTCCATACATATGTGTTAGCATACGGTATTTATTTTTCTCTTTCTGACTTACTTCACTCTGTATGACAGACTCTAGGTCCATCCACCTCATTACAAATAACTCAGTTTCCTTTCTTTTTATGACTGAGTAATATTCCATTGTATATATGTGCTACATCTTCTTTATCCATTCATCTGTTGATGGACACTTAAGTTGCTTCCATGTCCTGGCTATTGTAAATAGAGCTGCAATGAAAACTGTGGTATATGACTCGTTATGATTTATGGTTTTCTCAGGGTATATGCCCAGTAGTGGGATTGCTGGGTCATATGGTAGTTCTATTTTTAGGTTTTTAAGGTAACTCCATATTGTTCTCCACAGTGACTGTATCAATTAACATTCCCACCAACAGTGCAAGAGGGTTCCCTTTTCTCCACACCCTCTCCAGCACTTATTGTTTGTAGATTTTTTGATGATGGCCGTTCTGACCAGTGTGAGGTGATACCTCATTGTAGTAGTTTTGATTTGCATTTCTTTAATGATTATTGATGTTGAGCATCCTTTCATGTGTTTGTTGGCAATCTGTATATCTTCTTTGGAGAAATGTCTAGGTCTTCTGCCCTTTTTTGGATTGGGTTGTTTTTTTGATATTGAGCTGCATGAGCTGCTTGTATATTTTGGAGATGAATCCTTTGTCAGTTGCTTCATTTACAAATATTTTCTCCCATTCTGAGGGTTGTCTTTTCATCTTGTTTATGGTTTCCTTTCCTGTGTAAAGGCTTTTAAGTTTCATTAGGTCCCATTTGTTTATTTTTGTTTTTATTACCATTTCTCTAGGAGGTGGGTCAAAAAGGATCTTGCTGTGATTTATGTCATAGAGTGTTCTGCCTATGTTTTCCTCTAAGAGTTTCATACTGTCTGGCTTTACACTTATGTCTTTAATCCATTTTGAGTTTATTTTCGTGTATGGTGTTAGGGAGTGTTCTAATTTCATTCTTTTACATATAGCTGTCTAGTTTTCCCAGTACCACTTATTGAAGAGCCTGTCTGTTCTCCATTGTATATTCTTGCCTCCTTTAGCAAAGACAAGGTGACCAAATGTGCATGGGTTTATCTCTGGGCCTTCTATTCTGTTCCATTGATCATATATTTCTGTTTTTGTCCAGTACCACACTGTCTTTATGACTGTAGCTTTGTAGTATAGTCTGAAGTCAGGGAGCCTGAATCCTCCAGCTCCGTTTTTCTTTCTCAAGATTGCTTTGGCTATTCGGGGTCTTCTGTGTTTCCACACAAATTGTGAAATTTTTTGTTTTAGTTCTGTGAAAAATGCCATTGGTAGCTTGATAGGATTGCATTGAATCTGTAGATTCCTTTGGGTAGTATAGTCATTTTCACAATATTGATTCTTCCAATCCAAGAACATGGTATATCTCTCCATCTGTTTGTATCATCTTTAATTTCTTTCATCAGTGTCTTATAGTTTTCTGAATACAGGTCTGTTTTCTCCTTATGCAAGATTATTCCTAGGTATTTTATTCTTTTTTTTTTTTGCAATGGTAAATGGGAATGTTTCCTTAATTTCTCTTTCAGATTTTTCATCATTAGTGTATAGGAATGCAAGGGATTTCTGTGCATTAATTTTGTATCCTGCTACTTTTCCTAATTCATTGATTAGCTCTAGTAGTTTTCTGGTAGCATCCTTAGGATTCTCTATGTATAGTATCATGTCATCTGCAAACAGTGACGGTTTTACTTCTTTTCTGATTTGGATTCCTTTTATTTCTTTTTCGTCTCTGATTGCCGTAGTGAATGAGTTTTAAAGTTTTTCTTTAAATATAATTTGGTATGTGGTATATAGTCTGTGAGAATAACTCATTTCTGATCAGTATATGGAAGGCTTATTTCTAGACAGAGAAACAGGGCACAGTGAAAAAATTGGGTAAATTAGCTTCCCAATTTTGCTGTATCTAGTTTACTAACTCCCCTTCTTTCATACAAAACATTGAAAGTGATCCAATTCTATCTTCCCTGAATATTCTAGTAAAGAGAGATCAATTGCCTTTCAATTAATAAGGATCTTGGTGACATCAAGAAAAACTTATTATTTCAAAGGATGAAGCCAAAACGTCTATATACCTCACTAGTTATTAGAGAAATGCCAATCAAAACTACAGTGAGCTATCACTTCATATCAGTCAGAATGGCCATCATTAAAAAATCTACAAACAATAAATGCTGGAGAAGGTGTGTAGAAAAGGGAACCCTCTTGCACTGTTGGTGGGAATGTAAATTGATACAGCCACTCTGGAGAACAATACGGAGGGTTCTTAACAAACTAAAAATAGAACTACCATATGACCCAGCAATCCCACTGCTGGCCATATACCCTGAGAAAACAATAATTCAAAAAGACACATGCACCCCAATATTCATTGCAGCACTATTTACACTAGCCAGGACATGAAAGCAACCTAAATGTCCATCAATAGAAGAATGGATAAAGAAGATGTGGTACATATATACAATGGAATATTACTCAGACATAAAAAGGAATGAAATTGGGTCATTTGTAGAGATGTGGATGGACCTAGAGACTGTCATACAGAGTGAAGTTTTTTCTTTTCTCAGAAAGAGAAAAACAAGTATTGTATATTAATTCATATATGTGGAATCTAGAAAAATGGTATAGATGATCTTATTTGCAAAATAGAAATAGAGACACAGACATACAGAACAAATGTATGTACACCAAGGGGGGAAAGTGGGGAGTGGGATGAATTGGCAGACTGTGATTTACATATATACACTATTGATATTATGTATAAAATAACTAATGAGAACCTACTGTATAGCTCAGGGAACTCTACTGAATGCTCTGTGGTGACCTAAATGGGAAGGAAATCCAAAAAGAGGGGATGTATGTAGACATATAGCTGATTCACTTTGCTGTACAGTAGAAATTAACACAACATTGTAAAGCAACTATACTCCAATAAAACTTAATTAAAAATAATCAAAAATAAAAATAAAGAGAGAAGTATTTTGGCATTTTTCTCCTCCTAATATTGATAAAAGCAAACATCAAGATTTATAATACTATGTTCTATTTAAATTTTTTTAATTAAAGCTAAATTGGCTCATTTGAAATTGTATATTTTTCAGCTTAATAGAAGAGGATCTGGGAATAAGGATCACACATAAATGCAGAGCGTGTCTCCCCACTTACTATGAATTTATTGTGCCAAGAAGCCCACCCACACCAAAACATTGCCACTCATTGAAGCTTAAAATTCTAATTCCAGTAGGCATAGCATAGTTATCTGTCTGCAGATTCTATTTATGCATGTGATGAGCATATATGTGCAAGGCACAATCTCCTATGAGATGTGACACTTTTGCATGAATGAGTTTATCATGTCAACTGAAAGGAGAGAGGAAGTGGCACTTGTGGAGAAGAGAGTGGCAGCAAAAAGAGGAAAGTACAGAAAGTGAAGGTTGATGCTGCAGAGATTAACTTTGTTACCTCATAATTTAGCTGAAATCTTTTCCTGAGAAAGATAGTCTTACACACACACACTAGATTTAAAAAAACATGATGGACGCCTGTCATTGTTAGGTTCTTGCAGTGTTCATTGTCCATGAACTCTAGGGAACTGGAGAAAGGTCCTGTAGAAATATCCTTAGAAGCACATCATTCATATTATTAGGAGGAGTATCAGAAGATCTAATGTTATGATAGTCAAGGGACTTTCAAACAGCAGTTAGTGAACCTAATCATACAGTAGTTGGTAACCTCTTAGAAAGCAAAAATAGATGCATGATTAAGCAAGCTATGTGTAGAAACAGCGCAAAACTTATTAGAGTTAGAATGTACAATTTCTATTTGGGAGATTGGAATCAGACTGGAGAGATAAAGAGTTTATCATTCAGCTAACGATTTTTGAGCAGAGATATGAAACCGTATCATATTTGATAAAAAATAATTTTCAAATGGTATATAGAAAAGGATGGAGACAGAAGAATGTGAAAATCCAGGCAAGAAGAGCTGTGATCCAAGGATCATCTACATCAGAATTACCTGGGGGAAGGGGGAAAATGCTTGTTAAAATTCCAAGTATCAGGTTCTATCCCAGATCTACAGAATTAGAATCCCTAAGAGCAAGGCCCTTAAAACCAACATTTTCAAAGATATCCACAGGAAGATGTTAGACCCACTAAATTCTCTTCTAAAGAGCTAGGTTCTCACACTTTAATACTAATCAATATTACTTGTGTAACAATGTAGATTCCAGGCTCCCACCCATAGAGATTCTGATTTTATACATCTGGAACCCAGGAATCTTTACTTTGAAAAAAGCTCCTCCAGTGATTCTATAATTTATCATTTGAGAACTATAGAGGTAATGAATTGATATTTAGTTTGGAAAAAAAGAATTTTTTCAGAAGATATTTTCATGATATAGTAGATAAAACATTATGCCAGATTTCATGTTGAAAGTGAGGAAAGCATCAGAGACAGAATGATATAATGAAAAGAACACTGTACTAGGATTCTGGAGACCTTACTTCACATCTTGACTCTGTTCCTATTAGCCATGTGACCTTGGACACATTATTTCCTCCCCTCTAAATTCTGTAAAATGTAAAATAAATGAGTTAAACTTGATATGGCTTCTCAAATATGTTTCACAAGTGTTATATATGTGTGATACACATGTACAATAATGGTTTGACAGCCAAATATGTTTGGAAAAGAATGACTTAACAAATGAAAGTTGTTTACAGGGTAATATTTCAAAACACTTAGTGTGTTTATGTGACTATGAACCTATAAAAAGAGAATTGAAAATGTAGTGTTCACAAACTTATTTTACCATGAAACACCTTTTTAGGAGTATTTTACTGACTTAGTGTTTTGCAGAACACACTTTAAGTAATACCAAACTAAATCACAATACCATTTACATTAGCACTCCACAAAATGAAATACTTAGGCATATATCTAACAAAATATGTACAAGATATATGTGAGGAAAACTGTAAAATTCTGATGAGCAAAATTTAAAAAATAACTACATAAATGGAGAGATATTCCATGTTAACAGATCAGAAGACTCAATATCATCAAGGTGTCAGTTCTTCTCAACCTGATCTATAGATTCAAAGCAATCCCAATCAAAATCCCAGCAAGTTATTTTGTGGATATTGACAAAATGATTTTAAAGTTTATATGGAGAGGCAAAAGACCCAGAATAACTAACACAACAGTGAAAGAAAAGAACAAAATTAGAAGACTGACACTATTAAATTTCAAAATTTACTATAAAGGCACAGCAAGCAAGATAGTGTGGTATTGGTGAAACAAGAGACAAATAGAACTATGGAACAGAATAGAGTGCTCCCTAAATACACTCACATAAACATAGTCAACTGATACCTGACAGAGGAGCAAGGGCATACAACAGAGTACAGATAGTCTTTTCAACAAATGATGCTGGAACAACTGGACATTCACATGCAAAAAACTGAATCTAGGCACAGACCTTATGCTCTTTACAAAAATGAACTTAAAAATGAATCATCAACTTAAATATAAAACACAAAATTATAAAACTCCTAGAAGACAACATAGGAGAAAATCTAGATGACCTTGGGTGAGGTGTTAGCTTTTTAGATACACACCAAATGCACGCTTGATGAAAACATTAAGCTAGGCTGTATGAAAATTAAAAACTTTTGCTCTGCAAAAGACAATGCCAAGAAAATGAGGAGACAGGCCACACACTGAGAGAAAATATTTGTAAAACACACATCTGACAAAAGACTCTTACCCAAAATATACAAAGAACTCAATAAAGCTCAACAATAAGCAAACAGCTCAATTTAAAATGGGTCAGAGAGGCTTCCGGGAAGATGGTGGAAGAGTAAGATGCGGAGATCACCTTCCTCCCCACAGATACACCAGAAATACATCTACACGTGGTACTCCTACAAAACACCTACTGAATGCTGGCAGAAGACCTCAGACCTCCCAAAAGGCAAGAAAATCCTCACGTACCTGGGTAGGGCAAAAGAAAAAAGAATATACAGAGACAAAAGGATAGGGATGGGGCCTGCACCAGTGGGAGGAGAGCCGTGAAGGAGGAAAGGTTTCCACACACTAGGAAGCCCCTTTGCGGGCGGAGACTGTGGGTGGTGGAGGGGGAAACTTCAGAGCCACGGAGAAGAGCAGAGCAACAGGAGTGTGGAGAGCAAAGCGGAGAGACTCCCGCACAGAGGATCGATGCCGACCGGCACTCACCAGCCTGAAAGGTTTGTCTGCTCCCCCGCTGGGGCAGACGAGGCTGGGAGCTGAGGCTCCGGCTTCGGTTGGAGCGCAGGGAGAGGACTGGGGTTGGCAGCATGAACACAGCCTGCAGGGGGTTAGTGCGCCACGGCTGGCCGGGAGGGAGTCCGGAGAAAAGTCTGGACCTCCCGAAGAGGCAAGAGACTTTTTCTTCCCTCTTTGTTTCCTGGTGTGCGAGGAGAGGGGATTAAGAGCGCTGCTTAAAGGAGCTCCAGAGACGGGCGCAAGCTGCGGCTAAAAGCACAGACCCCAGAGACAGGCATGAAACGCTAAGGCTGCTGCTGCTGCCACCAAGAAGCCTGTATGCGAGCACAGGTCACTATCCACACCCAACTTCCGGGGAGCCTCTGCAGCCCGCCACTGCCAGGGTCCCGGGATCCAGGGACAACTCCCCCGGGAGGACGCACGGCACGCCTCAGGCTGGCGCAACGTCACGCCAGCCTCTGCCACCGCAGGCTTGCCCCGCACTCCGTCCCCCTCCCTCCCCATGTCCTGAGTGAGCCAGAGCCCCCGAATGAGTGGCTCCTTTAACCCCGTCCTGTCTGAGCGAAGAACAGACGCCCTCCAGCGACCTACAAGCAGAGGCGGGGCCAAATCGAAAGCTGAGCCCCTGGGAACTGTGAGAACAAAGAAGAGAAAGGGAAATCTCTCCCAGCAGCCTCAGAAGCAGCAGATTAAAGCTCCACAATCAACTTGATGTACCCTGCATCTGTGGAATACATGAATAGACAACAAATCATCCCAAATTGAGGAGGTGGACATTGAGAGCAAGATTTATGATTTTTTCCCCTTTTCCTCCTTTTGTGAGTGTGTATGTATATGCTTCTGTGTGAGATTTTGTCTGTACAGCTTTGCTTCCACCATTTGTCTGAGGGTTCTATCCGTCCTTTTTGTTTGTTTTTTCTCTTAATAATTATATTTTTATTTTAATAACTTTATTATATTTTATCTTACTTTTATTTTACTTTATCTTCTTTCTTTTTCCCTTCCTCCCTCCCTCCCTCCCTCCCTCCTTTCTTTCTTTCTTTCTACTTCTACTAATTCTTTCTTTCTACTTTTTCTCTCTTTTATTCTGAGCCATGTGGATGAAAACCTCTTGGTGCTGCAGCCAGGAGTCAGTGCTGTGCCCCTGAGGTGGGAGAGACAACTTCAAGACACTGGTCCACAAGAGATCTCCCAGCTCCACATAATATAAAACAGCAAAAATCTCCCAGAGATCTCCATCTCAACATCAGCACCCAGCTTCACTCAATGACCAGCAAGCTACAGTGTAGGACATCCTATGCCAAACAACTAGCAAGAGAGGAACACAACCCCACCCATTAACAGAGAGGCTGCCTAAAATCATAAGTCCACAGATACCGCAAAACACACCA
The DNA here is from genome assembly GCF_963924675.1 of Phocoena phocoena. Lineage (NCBI taxonomy): Eukaryota > Metazoa > Chordata > Mammalia > Artiodactyla > Phocoenidae > Phocoena > Phocoena phocoena. Next base: position 96,218,361 of record NC_089240.1, on the reverse strand, counting down.
ATAGACGTGGACCTGCCCACCACAAAGACAAGATCCAGCCTTATCTACCAGAACACAGGCACTAGTCCCCTCCACCAGGAAGCCTACACAACCCACTGAACCAACCTTAGCCACTGGGGACAGACACCGAAAACAACGGGAACTACAAACCTGCAGCCTGGAAAAAGGAGACCCCAAACACAGTAAGATAAGCAAAATGAGAAGACAGAAAAACACACAGTAGATGAAGGAGCAAGATAAAAACCCACCAGACCTAACAAATGAAGAGGAAATAGGCAGTCTACCTGAAAAAGAATTCAGAATAATGATAGTAAAGATGATCCAAAATCTTGGAAATAGAATAGACCAAATGCAAGAAACACTGAACAAGGACCTAGAAGAACTAAAGATGAAACAAACAATGATGAACAACACAATAAATGAAAGGAAAAATACTCTACATGGGATCAATAGCAGAATAACTGAGGCAGAAGAACAGATAAGTGACCTGGAAGATAAAGTAGTGAAAATAACTTCTGCAGAGCAGAATAAAGAAAAAAGAATGAAAAGAACTGGGGACAGTCTCAGAGACCTCTGGGACAACATTAAACGCACCAACATTCGAATTATAGGGGTTCCAGAAGAAGAATAGAAAAAGGAAGGGACTGAGAAAATATTTGAAGAGATTATACTTGAAAACTTCCCTAATGTGGGAAAGAAAATAGTTAATCAAGTCCAGGAAGCACAGAAAGTCCCATACAGGATAAATCCAAGGAGAAATACGCCAAGACACATATTAATCAAACTGTCAAAAATTAAATACAAAGAAAACATATTAAAAGCAGCAAGGGAAAAACAACAAATAACACACAAGGGAATCCCCATAAGGTTAACAGCTGATCTTTCAGCAGAAACTCTGCAAGCCAGAAGGGACTGGCAGGACATATTTAAAGTGATGAAGGAGAAAAACCTGCAACCAAGATTACTCTACACAGCAATGATCTCATTCAGATTTGATGGAGAAATTAAAACCTTTACAGACAAACAAAAGCTGAGAGAGTTCAGCACCACCAATCCAGCTCTACAACAACTGCTAAAGGAACTTCTCTAGGCAACAAACACAAGAGAAGGAAAAGACCTACAATAATGAACCCAAAACAATTAAGAAAATGGGAATAGGAACATACATATTAATAATTACCTTAAATGTAAATGGACTAAATGCTCCCACCAAAAGACACAGATTGGCTGAATGGATACAAAAACAAGACCCATATATTTCCTGGCTACACAAGACCCACTTCAGAACTAGAGACACATACAGACTGAAAGTAAGGGGATGGAAAAAGATATTCCATGCAAATGGAAACCAAAAGAAAGCTGGAGTAGCAATTCTCATATCAGACAAAATAGACTTTAAAATAAAGACTATTACAAGAGACAAAGAAGGACACTACATAATAATCAAGGGATCGATCCAAGAAGAAGATATAACAATTGTAAATATTTATGTACCCAACATAGCAGCACCTCAATACATAAGGCAAATACTAACAGCCATAAAAGGGGAAATCGACAGTAACACATTCATAGTAGGGAACTTTAACACCCCACTTTCACCCATGGACAGATCATCCAAAATGAAAATCAATAAGGAAACACAAGCTTTAAATGATACATTAAACAAGATGGACTTAATTGATATTTATAGGACATTCCATCCAAAAGCAACAGAATACACATTTTTCTCAAGTGCTCATGGAACATTCTCCAGGATAGATCAAAACTTGGGTCACAAATCAAGCCTTGGTAAATTTAAGAAAATTGAAATTGTATCAAGTACCTTTTCCGACCACAATGCTATGAGACTAGATATCAATTACAGGAAAAGATCTGTAAAAAATACAAACACATGGAGGCTAAACAATACACTACTTAATAATGAAGGGATCACTGAAGAAATCAAAGAGGAAATCAAAAAATACCTAGAAACAAATGACAATGGAGACACAATGACCCAAAATCTATGGGTTGCAGCAAAAGCAGTTCTAAGAGGGAAGTTTATAGAAATATAATCCTACCACAAGAAACAGGAAACATCTCGAATAAACAACCTAACCTTGCACCTAAAGCAATTAGAGAAAGAAGTACAAAAAAAAAAAAAACACACCAAAGTTAGCAGAAGAAAAGAAATCATAAAAATCAGATCAGAAATAAATGAAAAAGAAATGAAGGAAATGATAGCAAAGATCAATAAAACTAAAAGCTGGTTCTTTGAGAAGGAAAAAAATAATTGTTAAACCATTAGCCAGACTCATCAAGAAAAAAAGGGAGAAGACTCAGATCAATAGAATTAGAAATGAAAAAGGAGAAGTAACAACTGACACTGGAGAAATACAAAAGATCATGAGAGATTACTACAAGCAACTCTATGCCAATAAAATGGACAATCTGGAAGAAATGGACAAATTCTTAGAAATGCACAACCTGCCAAGACTGAACCAGGAAGAAATAGAAAATATGAACAGACCAATCACAAGCACTGATATTGAAACTGTGATTAAAAATCTTCCAACAAACAAAAGCCCAGGACCAGATGGCTTCACAGCCTAATTCTATCAAACATTTAGAGAAGAGCTAACACCTATCCTTCTCAAACTCTTTCAAAATATAGCAGAGGGAGGAACACTCCCAAATTCCTTCTACGAGGCCACCATCACCTTGTTACCAAGACCAGACAAGGATGTCACAAAGAAAGAAAACTACAGGCCAATATCACTGATGAACATAGATGCAAAAATCCTCAACAAAATACTAGCAAACAGAATCCAACAGCACATTAACAGGAACGTACACTGTGATCAAGTGGGGTTTATTACAGGAATGCAAGGATTCTTCAATATACGCAAATCTAAAATGTGATAAACCATATTAAAAAATTGAAGGAGAAAAACCATATGATCATCTCAATTGATGCAGAGAAAGCTTTTGACAAAATTCAACACCCGTTTATGATAAAAACCCTGCAGAAAGTAGGCATAGAGAGAACTTTGCTCAACATAATAAAGGCCATATATGACAAGCCCACAGCCAACATCATACTCAATGGTGAAAAACTGAAAGCATTTCCACTAAGATCAGGAACAAGACAAGGTTGCCCACTCTCACCACACTTACTCAACATAGTTTTGGAAGTTTTAGCCACAGCAATCAGAGAGGAAAAGGGAATAAAAGGAATCCAAATCGGAAAAGAAGAAGTAAAGCTGTCACTGTCTGCAGATGACATGATACTATACATAGAGAATCCTAAAGATGCTACCAGAAAACTACTAGAGCTAATCAATGAATTTGGTAAAGTAGCAGGATACAAAATTAATGCACAGAAATCTCTGGCATTCCTATAAACTAATGATGAGAAATCTGAAATGGAAATCAAGAAAACACTCCCATTTACCATTGCAACAAAAAGAATAAAATATCTAGGAATAAACCTACCTAAGGAGACAAAAGACCTGTATGCAGAAAATTATAAGATACTGATGAAAGAAATTAAAGATGATACAAATAGATGGAGAGATATACCATGTTCTTGGACTGGAAGAATCAACATTGTGAAAATGACTTTACTACCCAAAGCAATCTATAGATTCAATGCAATCTCTATCAAACTACCACTGGCATTTTTCACAGAACCAGAACAAAAAATTTCACAATCTGTATGGAAACACAAAGGACCCCGAATAGCCAAAGCAATCTTGAGAACGAAAAATGGAGCTGGAGGAATCAGGCTCCCTGACATCAGACTATACTACAAAGCTACAGTAATCAAGACAGTATGGTACTGGCACAAAAACAGAAAGATAGATCAATGGAGCAGGATAGAAAGCCCAGAGATAAACCCACGCACATATGGTCACCATGTCTTTGATAAAGGTGGCAGGAATGTACAGTGGAGAAAGGACAGCCTCTTGAATAAGTGGTGCTGGGAAAACTGGAGAGAAACATGTAAAAGTATGAGATTAGATCACTCCCTTACACCAAACACAAAAATAAGCTCAAAATGGATTAAAGACCTAAATGTAAGGCCAGAAACTATCAAACTCTTAGAAGAAAACATAGGCAGAACACTCTATGACATGAATTACAGCAAGATCCTTTCTGACCCACCTCCTAGAGTAATAGAAATAAAAACAAAAATAAACAAATGGAACCTAACTAAACTTAAAAGCTTTTGCACAGCAAAGGAAACCATAAACAAGACCAAAAGACAACCCTCAGAATGGGAGAAAATATTTTCAAAAGAAGCAACTGACAAAGGATTTATCTCCAGAATTTACAAGCAAGTCATGCAGCTCAATAACAAAAAAACAAACAACCCAATCCGAAAATGGGCAGAAGACCTAAATAGACATTTCTCCAAAGAAGATATACAGACTGCCAACAAACACATGAAAGAATGCTCAATATCATTAATCATTAGAGAAATGAAAATCAAAACTACAATGAGATATCATCTCACACCAGTCAGAATGGCCATCATCAAAAAATCTAGAAACAATAAATGCTGGAGAGGGTGTGGAGGAAAGGGAACACTCTTGCACTGCTGGTGGGAATGTGAATTGGTTCAGCCACTGTGGAGAACAATATGGAGATTCCTTAAAAAACAAGAAATAGAACTAGCATATGACCCAGCAATCCCACTACTGTGCATATACCCTGAGAAAACCAAAATCCAAAAAGAGTCATGTACCAAAATGTTCATTGCAGCTCTATTTACAATAACCCGGAGATGGAAACCACCTAAGTGCCCATCATCAGATGAATGGATAAAGAAGATGTGGCGCATATATACAATGGAATATTACTTAGCCATAAAAAGAAACGAAATTGAGCTATTTGTAATGAGGTGGATAGACCTAGAGTCTGTCATACAGAGTGAAGTAAGTCAGAAGGAAAAAGACAAATACCGTATGCTAACACATATACATGGAATTTACGAAGAAAAAAAAATGTCATGAAGAACCCAGGGGTAAGACAGGGATAAAGACACAGACCTACTGGAGAACGGACTTGAGGATATGGGGAGGGCGAAGGGTGAGGTGTGACAGGGCGAGAGAGAGTCATGGACATATACACACTAACAAACGTAAGGTAGATAGCTAGTGGGAAGCAGCCGCATGGCACAGGGATATCGGCTTCGTGTTTGTGACCGCCTGGAAGGGTGGGATAGGGAGGGTGGGAGGGAGGGAGACGCAAGAGGGAAGAGATATGGGAACATACGTATAACTGATTCACTTTGTTATAAAGCAGTAACTAACACACCACTGTAAAGCAATTATACCCCAATAAAGATGTTAAAAAAAAAATCTTCCAACAAACAAAAGCCCAGGACCAGATGGCTTCACAGCCGAATTCTATCAAACATTTAGAGAAGAGCTAACACCTATCCTTCTCAAACTCTTCCAAAATATAGCAGAGGGAGGAACACTCCCAAACTCATTCTATGAGGCCACCATCACCCTGATACCAAAACCAGACAAGGATGTCACAAAGAAAGAAGACTACAGGCCAATATCACTGATGAACATAGATGCAAAAATCCTCAAGAAAATACTAGCAAATAGAATCCAACAGCACGTTAAAAGGATCATACACCATGATGAAGTGGGGTTTTTTGCAGGAATGCAAGGATTCTTCAATATATGCAAATCAAGCAACGTGATACACCATATTAACACATTGAAGGAGAAAAACCATATGATCATCTCAATAGATGCAGAAAAAACTTTCAACAAAATTCAACACCAATTTATGATAAAAACCCTGCAGAAAGTAGGCCTAGAGGGAACTTTCCTCCACATAATAAAGGCCATATATGACAAACCCACAGCCAATATCGTCCTAAATGGTGAAAAACTGAAAGCATTTCCACTAGGATCAGGAACAAGACAAGGTTGCCCACTCTCACCACTCTTACTCAACATAGATTTGGAAGTTTTAGCCACAGCAATCAGAGAACAAAAGGAAATAAAAGGAATCCAAATTGGAAAAGAAGAAGTAAAGCTGTCACTGTTTTGCAGATGACATGATAATATACATAGAGAATCCTAAAGATGCTACCAGAAAACTACTAGAGCTAATCAATGAATTCGGTAAAGTAGCAGGATACAAAATTAATGCATAGAAATCTCTGGCATTCCTATTCACTAATGATGAAAAATCTAAAAGAGAAATTAAGGAAACACTCCCATTTACCACTGCAAGCAAAAGAATAAAATATCTAGGAATAAACCTACCTAAGGAGACAAGAGACCTGTATGCAGAAAATTATATGACACTGATGAAAGAAATTAAAAATGATGCAAATAGATGGAGAGCTATACCATATTCTTGGATTGGAAGAATCAACATTGTGAAAATGACTCTACTACCCAAAGCAATCTACTGATTCAATGCAATCCCTATCAAACTACCACTGACATTTTTCACAGAACTAGAACAAAAAGTTTCACAATTTGTATGGAAACACAAAAGACCCCGAATAGCCAAAGCAACCTTGAGAACAAAAAACGGAGCTGGAAGATTCAGGCTCCCTGACTTCAGACTATACTACAAAGCTACAGTAATCAAGACAGTATGGTACTGGCACAAAAACAGAAAGATAGATCAATGGAACAGGATAGAAAGCCCAGAGATAAACCCACGCACATATGATCACCTTATCTTTGATAAAGGAGGCAGGGATGTACAGTGGAGAAAGGACAGCCTCTTCAATAAGTGGTGCTGGGAAACTGGACAAGTACATATAAAACTATGAGATTAAATCACTCCCTAACACCATACACAAAAAAAATCTCAAAATGGATTAAAGACCTAAATGTAAGGCCAGAAACTATCAAACTCTTAAAGGAAAATATAGACAGGACACACTATGACATAAATCACAGCAAGATCCTTTTTGACCCACCTCCTAAAGAAATGGAAATAAAAACAAAAGTAAACAAATGGGACCTAATGAAACTTCAAAGCTTTTGCACAGCATAAGAAACCATAAACAAGACCAAAAGACAACCCTCAGAATGGGAGAAAATATTTTCAAATGAAGCAACTGACAAAGGATTAATCTCCAAATTTTATAAGCAGCTCATGCAGCTCAATAACAAAAAAACAAACAACCCAACCCAAAAATGGGCAGAAGACCTAAATAGACATTTCTCCAAAGAAGATATACAGAATGCCAACAAACACATGAACGAATGCTCAACATCACTAATCATTAGAGAAATGCAAGTCAAAACTACCATGAGATATCATCTCACACCAGTCAGAATGGCCATCAACAAAAAGTCTAGAAACAATAAATGCTGGAGAGGGTGTGGAGAAAAGGGAGCCCTCTTGTGCTGTTGGTGGGAATGTAAATTGATACAGCCACTGTGGAGAACAGTATGGAGGTTCCTTAAAAAACTGCAAATAGAACTACCATATGACCCAGCAATCCCACTACTGGGCATATACCCTGAGAAAACCATAATTCAAAAAGAGTCATGTACCACAATGTTCATTGCAGCACTGTTTACAATAGCCAGGACATGGAAGCAACCTAAGTGTCCATCATCGGATGAGTGGATAAAGAAGATGTGGCACATATATACAATGGAGTATTACTCAGCCATAAAAAGAAACGAAATTGAGCTATTTGTAATGAGGTGGATAGACCTAGAGTCTGTCATATAGAGTCAAGTTAGTCAGAAATAGAGGGACAAATACCATATGCTAACACATATGTATGGAGTTTAAGGAAAAAATGTCATGAAGTACCTAGGGGTAATACAGGAATAAAGACACAGACCTACTAGAGAATGGTCTTGAGGATATGGGGAGGGGGAAGGGTAAGCTGTGACAAAGCGAGAGAGAGGCATGGACATATATACATTACCAAACGTAAGATAGATAGCTAGTGGGAAGCAGTCGCATAGCACAGGGAGATCAGCTCGGTGCTTTGTGACTGCCTGGAGGGGTGGGATAGGGAGTGTGGGAGGGTGGGAGACGCAAGAGGGAAGGGATATGGGAACATATGTATATATATATATAACTGATTCATTTTGTTGTAAAGCAGAAACTAACACACCATTGTGAAGCAATTATACTCAAATAAAGATGTTAAAAAAAATAAAAATGTGCCAAAGACCTTAGCAGACATCTCACCAAAGACCATATACAGATGACAAATAAGCATATGAAAAGATGCTCCATATATGTCATCAGGGGAATGCAAATTTAGACAAAGAGATACTACTACACACCTATTAGAATGGCCAAAATCCAAAACATTGACAACACCAAATGGTGGTGAGGATGTGCAGCAACTGGAACTCTCATTTATTGCTGGTGGGGAAGCAAAATGGTACAGCCACTTTGGAAGACACTTGGGCACTTTCTTATAAAACTAAACATACTCTTAACATACAATTTAGCAATCACACTCCTTGGTATTTACCTAAAGGAGTTGAAAATTTAAGGCCACACAAAAGCCTGCACACAGATGTTTACAGTAGCTTTATTCCTAATTGCCAAACTTGGAAGCAACCAAGATGTCTTTCATTAGGTGAATGGATAATGTGTGGTGTATCTAGACAATGGAATATCATTCAGCCTAGAAAGAAACAAGATATCAAGCCATGAAAAGACATAAAGGAAGTTTAAATGCATATTATTAAGTCAAAGAAGCTAATTTGAAAAGTCTGCATACTGTGTGATTCTAACTCTATGACGTTCTGGAAAAGGCAAAATTATGAAGACAGTAAAAAGATCAGTAGTTGACAGGGGGTACAGGTGGGGGAGATGAATATGTGGAGCACAGAGTATTTTTAGGGCAGTCAAAATACTCTGTATGATAATATAATGATGCACACGTCATTATATATTTGTCCAAACCCATAGAATGTACAACACCAACAGTGAACCTTAATGTAAACGATGGATTTGGGGTGATTATGATGTGTCAATGTAGATTCATCAACAGTGACAAATGTACCACTCTGGCGGGGAATGGTGATAATGAGGGAGGGTATGTATGTCTGGAGGAAGGGAGTATATGGGAAGTCTCTGCACGTTCTCCACAATTTTGCTATGAACCTAAAACTGCTCTAAAAATAAATTCTTATTTTAAAAAAGAAACACTGGACTAAGTAATTTTAAGCTATTTTTTCTAACTCCAAAGTGCTTTGAGTCCTGTGTTGTCTACCTAAGGTGACTAGGGCAATAGTGAAGCCATTAAGTAGGGTAAGGAATGCAAGAAAAAGCACCTAGAAACATGCATTTTGGGGCCTACTGGGTCTGAAGTATCTTGGTTCATCTATGACAGCATGTTGTCTACATGATAACAGAATTGTAAATCACTTTAGAATATTTAGCATTTTTTCAAGAGACATCAAAGATGAAGCATTAGGAATCTGTATTTGCAGTTTAGTGTTGTCCAGGTTGCTTACTTTGCTTTCATGTCTATTGTGGTTAGAAATTGCTGTCTTTAGTTTTGAAAATTCATAATCTTGAGATCATGTTCCTTACTCTGCTTCTCGATCAATTATTACATTTTTCTCTTTCTGTGCTTTGGATGACATTTAGAACACCAATTGAGTATAATGGGTTGACTAGCGTACCAGGTCCTCTACCTTCCTTTTTGTTTCCCATCCATGTTTTTTTCTGTCACACCAGGTTTCTTTGCCTCACTCCACTTCTGACTCATTGTCTGATTGTGAGCAAAACACTTAATCTTTTGGCAGATCAATTTCTCTGTTTATGAACAAGGATGATATTCCTACTTCCTGCTGAACTTGAATGAATGATGTGAGGATTAATGGAGTGAACCACTGAAAAACTGTTGAATCCTTAAGGCAGAGAAATCCTAGAAGCATAATCCATTGTCCTCATTGTTATGTTTTTGTTTGATTGTAAAGTAAGCCAGCATTCACGCTTTACAACCAGATAGCCCAGCACACAGGTGGGAACTGTAATCATTTTAAAAGAGCATGTGCTTGAAATGTAGTTTATTTTTTTCCAAAGTCACAAAATTATAGTTCCAAAAATATGTCTTTATAAGTATTTGCTTCTTTTGTAGAGCTCCTAAATGTGTTTTTGAAGCTATTTCTCTATACTTTGTTGAAATAATGGCAAGGCTATTTTACAATTATGTTAGGTTTTCAGGTCTTAGTGTTAAGCAAATCAATACCATCCAACATTGATCTTTCTTCTCTAAGATGGGAAGAGATGTTACATGCAACTAAAGTTTTCTGAAGAAATTCTGAGTCTAGGCTGTTGGTATTATTTTGGCATAATAAATAAATTAAATAAAATATTTGACATATCTGATGGGTGCCTTCCTAAAGAAAGAGAAGAAAGCTATTTTGGGTTTTCATATGTCTCTTTATAAATCTGAGTAGAGAAGTAGAACAAAAAAAAAAAAAAGAGATTAGTAGAACCATGGATCCAGAAGGGCAGATTTAGAATTTGTGAAAAGTTGTTTTAATTGCGAAAGTCTTAATAACAGCTTCACTCATTTCAAAATATTTATTGAGTATTTACTGGGTGTCACAATCTAAATTTACTTTTGAAAGTAAGGACCATTGCTTACTGAATTTTGTATAGGACCATTGCTATTTCAGCAAATAGCACTAAGTTGTTGGGACTATTGAATGAATGTCAAGCTCATTTAAATTGCTAATGAGCATAAACATATTGTGCAACAGAAAATATCTAGTTCAGTTTCCCTGTTTTAGGTCTGATTGCTTTATTTGGAAACAGAAGGAAGCAAATGATATTAAATGTTAAAATGAAATTAAATGACATTAAGAAATATTGGTACATGCAAATCACAGCAACGTTATCACTTTCTATAGGCGATACACTCATATTGTCAAGCCAGAATATGTTTTTTTTTCCCCAAAATCTTTATTGGAGTATAATTGCTCTACAATGGTGCGTTAGCTTCTGCTGTATAACAAAGTGAATCAGCCATAAGTATACACATATCCCCATATCCCCTCCCTCTTGCATCTCCCTCCCACCCTCCCTATCCCACCCCTCTAGGTGGTCACAAAGCACTGAGCTGATCTCCCTGTGTTATGCAGCTGCTTCCCACCAGTTATCCATTCTATATTTTGTACTGTATATATGTCCATGCCACTCTCTCACCTCATCCCAGCCCACCCCTTCCCCTCTCCATGTCCTCAAGTTCACTCTCCATGTCTGCGTCTTTATTCCTGTCCTACCTCTAGGTTCTTCAGGACCATTTTTCTTTTTTTTTTTGATTCCATATATATGTTAGCATATGGTATTTTTTTTCTCTTTCTGACTTACTTCACTCTGTATGACAGACTCTAGGTCCATCCACCTCACTACAAATAACTCAATTTTGTTTCTTTTTATGACTGAGTAATATTCCATTGTATATATGTGCCACATCTTCTTTATCCATTCATCTGTTGATGGACACTTAGGTTGCTTCCATGTCCTGGCTATTGTAAACAGTGCTGCAATGAACATTGTGGTACATGACTCTTTTTGAATTATGGTTTTCTCAGGGTATATGCCCAGTAATGGGATTGCTGGGTTGTATGGTAATTCTATTTTTAGTGTTTTAAGGAACCTCCATACTGTTATCCATAGTGCAAGCCAGAATATGTTTGTCAAGAAATCTCAGCCTGAAAAAAATTTCCATTAAGAGGACTTCTGAACTTTTGAATTTGCTGCCATTCTGCTGCCAACTTTGTATACTATTTTGTTCACAGAATACTGGTTACAAAATATTTTTAGACACATAACATATAAACATTTGTTTTTCTTAATTAAAATTATTGAACACATGAAAGAGCTTTTTGACAAATGAGCAACACAACAAAGAGGTGGCATTTACAAGACACTTTGGGTTCCCTTCAATGGTTTCCATGACAATAGTATTTTCCCCTTAGTGTAATCACTGAGTTATTATATTTGCCTTCAAATCATTTCTTTATTCTCAATTTGGAAGCTCTGATTTAGAGCAAGTGTACTCTTTACTTGTCATTAAACACACTACAATAATTATTAGTCTAGCTTATAGTTGCACAGTTCCACCTACTTTCATATAATTTTGTGAATGAAAGTTAAGAATGAGAGAAAGTTGAGTGATCAGGTTTCCTCTTTGGGAATTTCAATCTCTGCATATAACTTAGAAAATATATTTTAAAATATTCATCTAAAGAATCCCCTCTTTTTCTTTGGGGTGTGGTCTAATTTTTATTTCTTCTTACATGGGGATAGGGCTTAGCAGAAGATAACTGTGTGACTTTTCTCTTTTGCAAAATTCATCCTGGCCAAATGTTTTATTTCCTGTAGCTATTTTGTAGTTTGAATTGCCTTCATCTATAATTAGCTTTCACATATCCTGTCTCCCTAATCAGGTTCTTTATGGGTACTGAAACACATCTCGTATCCCCTAAGGGCTGGTAGAGGCAATGAGATCATTAAAAGTTAAAAAGGTAATAACTGGATAAATACAACTTTTTGACCATATTAAGTTCTATTGGATTTTTAAAATATGGATCATTATTTCCCTCATAATAATAAGTACAGGCAAGCAGTAATTATGAATTTCCTTGAAAGTTCTTATGTAAGAATTTCTCGCAGATTTTTATTGGTATTCTGATTACACAACTCTTACAGTAACTTATTACACTATGATCTAATAAATTCCTTTGATATTTGTCCCTCATTTAATACTTATTTTGGAATTTTCTTAGGGGTGACTGCTTTTCTATTTGTAGTGGGTTATTGATAGAAACATGGCATTGAGTGTTTCATATGTAATGGGGTTTGAAGTAGAAAAAAGGGAAATTAGTTAAGGTTCATCAATATGTGAACATGGTATGTAAATGTTGGACATTTGGACACTCACTTGTGTCCACTTATTTTAGTAAGGAAAGCCTATATTAGTTGCTAATATAAACAAACAACAACAAAATATGCAAGAAAATAAACAAAATTAGCTTTACGTGGAAGTAAAATATGCTGTGATTTGGAGGATGTCAGGAATGTACCATGACTCCAAATATCTTCCTATAATACCTTTACTTAATCCAGTAATATTTATTTCATTAGGTCTAAACATTACCAGTCCAGTAATTCTCTTTATCTCAAAGTTCCTTTTGAACAGCAAGTCAATGATTCTTTAGAGTGAATGAGACTATCAGACTATTATCACAGATGAGGCTGAGAGAACATGAGAATACTGATTGCCTAGAGATGAACAGGATGTTTATAAAAGGAGAAAAAAATGAGGATTTAAAGGAAAACACCTATTTTGCATGTTCATTTGACATATAATCTTTAACTTTTAACTTTCCTTTAGTAGCTCATGCTCTAGTATTAGTTCAGAGTTTTATGACTATTTCTAAGGTGATTATCAATCAAATGAGAAACAATTTGGAAGTCGGAAATTCCTGCAAGCCTTGACAAAATCATACATTATGAATTTGTTCATTTTTGTTCACAAAGGATTCATAGAGGTATGTCGCTTGGTGATTCTTTTAGTGAAGGTGCTGATTATTGTTCATGCCATTAATGTCCCAGTGGTCAAAACAAATGTATAATGTGTCTATTTGAAATGATTCAGCAGGTGTTTTATTGGTCCTGACAGATGGAGTCTATCTGGTACAGCAAACCCCAAATACCAATTTCTATATCCATATGTTTATAATAACTTTTTTAGCATTTCAACAAGGCAACTTTTACCCTTTTATAGCCAAAAGGACTGAAACATGATGACTTAGCACCAATATTTCACATGATAGGGTAGAGACCCTCATTCACTTTCCACTTGCTTCTATAATTCCATCAGAATGTTACATTTCTGATGACAAATATTAAAAAATAACCTCCCTTGGAGAAATGTCTGTTTAGGTCTTCTGCCCATTTTTGGATTGGGTTGTTTGTTTTTTTGATATTGAGCTGCTTGTAAATTTTGGAAATTAATCCTTTGTCAGTTGCTTTAATTGCAAATATTTTCTCCCATTCTGAGGGTTGCCTTTTGGTCTTATTTATGGTTTCCTTTGCTGTACAAAAGCTTTGAAGTGTCATTAGGTCCCATTTGTTTATTTTTGTTTTTATTTCCATTTCTCTAGGAGGTGGGGTCAAAAAGGATCTTGCTGTGATTTATGTCATAGAGTGTTCTGCCTATGTTTTCCTCTAAGAGTTTGATAGTGTCTGGCCTTACATTTAGGTCTTTAATCCATTTTGAGTTTATTTTTGTGTATGGTGTTAGAAGATATACAGATTGCCAACAAACACATGAAAGAATGCTCAACATCATTAATCATTAGAGAAATGCAAATCAAAACTACAATGAGATATCATCTCACACCAGTCAGAATGGCCATCATCAAAAAAATCTAGAAACAATAAATGCTGGAGATGGTGTGGAGAAAAGGGAACACTCTTGCACTGCTGGTGGGAACGTGAATTGGTTCAGCCAATATGGAGAACAGTATGGAGGTTCCTTAGGAAACTACAAATAGAACTACCATATGACCCAGCAATTCCACTACTGTGCATATACCCTGAGAAGACCAGAATTCAAAAAGAGTCATGTACCAAAATGTTCATTGCAGCTCTATTTATAATAGCCAGGACATGGAAGCAACCTAAGTGTCCATCAACAGATGAATGGATAAAGAAGATGTGGCACATATATACAACGGAATAATACTCAGCCATAAAAAGAAATGAAATTGAGTTATTTGTAGTGAGGTGGATGGACCTAGAGTCTGTCATACAGAGTGAAGTAAGTCAGAAAGAGAAAAATAAATACTGTATGCTAACACATATATATATGGAATTTAAGGGGAAAAAAAGGTAATGAAGAACCTAGGGGCAAGACAGGAATAAAGACACAGACCTACTAGAGAATGCACTTGAGGATATGGGGAAGGGGAATGGTAAGCTGTGACAAAGTGAGAGAGTGGCATGGACATATATACACTACCAAATGTAAAATAGATAACTAGTGGGAAGCAGCCGCATGGCACAGGGAGATCAGCTTGTTGCTCTGTGACCACTTACAAGGGTGGGATAGGGAGGTGGGAGGGAGGGAAACACAAGAAGGAAGAGATATGGGAACATATATATATGTATAACTGATTCACTTGGTTATAAAGAAGAAACTAACACACCATTGTAAAGCAGTTATACTCCAATAAAGATGTTAAAAAATAAATAAAAAATAGCCTCCCAAATATTAAAAAGTAGCCCCCCAAATATTAAAGGTAGCCTTAATAAATATTAAATACAGCCCTTTAAGAATGGTAATATCTGTGGAAGTGAGCAACTGCCAATATTTCAGCC
The DNA here is from genome assembly GCF_963924675.1 of Phocoena phocoena. Classification (NCBI taxonomy): domain Eukaryota; kingdom Metazoa; phylum Chordata; class Mammalia; order Artiodactyla; family Phocoenidae; genus Phocoena; species Phocoena phocoena. Next base: position 96,203,007 of record NC_089240.1, on the reverse strand, counting down.
AAGTCTCAGGTATAATTTTGATCAATCATATCTCAAGTATGACCAGTACCAAAGAGTATCAGAAGGCAAGTGGACATTTCAGCAAAGTTTTGATTGGTCAATTATGTATCAAAGACCTTAAAAAAGATTTTAGGATTCATTAAGTCTTCAAAACAATTGTTTCAAATAGATAAAAAGTATACTCTCTGAGATAGGCATGGGTGAACAGATATAAGAATTAAGCTTTTATGAAGAAAAGTTCTTGAGACATATATTGACAATTTACTTTTGCTAGTAAGTCTGCAACTCACAATTTCCTCTCTAGAATTTCCAATTGTTGAAAATGGTAAAAGTAAATTAATAACCTGGAGGCTATTGAACCTACTCTTCAACTGAGGTTCTACCCATAGAAAAGGACATGGAGGAGGTTAGCACTAAATCTTCCTGTAAATGGGAAATAGGAGGTCCTATGGATGCTAAACCACCTAAATATAGAGGAATAAATGCTGTAACACTTTGACCGCTTCTTGTCTTGTGAAATGACTAAGTTACTACAAAAGACAGAGATTCATCTTCCACTGAGACTAGTTCAAACCATAGATAACACTTTTGCAGGATACTTCTCTTTGTCCCAAATAGGGAGAGACTGGAAATTAGAAATTCTTAAGAAGTTCTCCTGCAAGTTTCTTCAAACCTCATATCTACCCAATTGTCTGCCTGTAGCTGCTTCCAGCGAGTAATTACCTCTCCTTCTCTTCTGCTTTCCAAATCTATGTTTCTTTCATTAACAAATTTTAAACAGAAAACAAATGGAAAGGGACTTCTGGAAAATGTGGTTCCCAGCTTTTCCTCTGTATGGCATAGGAGACTTCATGAGGGTGGTTGATACAGAATTAAAAACAAACAATATAGCACACCTACTGAGATCAGGTAATGATGGATTTTTTTTTCTATCAGCATAAGGGACAACAATGATAACAGTCAGAGAGGTGCAGAATAAGAGAGTAGGGATTTCCGGGAGCAGAGATATCACCAAAATGAAACAATATGGTTACTAGAGGGGCAGGGATTGTTGTGCTACTTGTTACCAAAAAAAGATACTTTTTGTTGTTGGTGACATCCTAGTATGCTATCATGACAAGATGTGTTTAACTTAGTATACACAGAGGCAACTTCAAGTAACAAAAGTGATTTAAGGTCAAGAAAAGAAATGAAAGTTCATAAACCCTAAGCTTTAGAAGAAATCTTATATATTTGGGTGAGGTTCCCATGCCCTCTGTTATCTCAACTAACAAATTGTAACCAGAAGAGAAACTTAGTTGTTCTGACTGTTGGATTGAAAAAGACTTTCCCTGCTCAAGTGTTTGAGTTTCTAAGATTAGAATTGAAAGCACCCATTCTATTTTTCTTCCCATTCATAAACTAGAAGCAACCTGTTGACTTGTTTATAGGGGTAGGTTTTCAACACTTTTGGCTTCACTGCTTATGGAGTGGGTCTCTTCCCTTTAAACACAGAGGAGAAGAGTAATGTTGACACATAAGTTGTTTAAGAGAATGTGTGTAGTTATAACAGTTGTTGAGACTGAAAGGAAATGTCTTGGTTTCTCTATACTCCAGCTGGCAATCCCAAGGCATATCCCAAAATGTGGATTTCAGCATTATTTAGAAATTTTATTGTTACAGTATAACATTTAGAAAAATTAACCAATATATTTTCTAATTTTCTAGAATGTCCTTTTACCTTGAGACTCTCTCCATTTAAAACAAGACCTTGACATTCACTACCTCAGGACATAAAGGTTATGGAAGAAATGCAGAGGAAAAAAATTCAATTTAAAATCTATTTTGGAACTAGTGGCAGAGAAACTGGTTAGAGAGGATACTATTTTTGCTTCCATAAGCCCAAGCATTGAGAATCAGAAGCCAAAGCCATAAAAAATTGATCTGAAAGAATGCATAATGATACACAAGCAAATTCTCTCACACTGAAGGAAATAAAAGATCCTCTGAACTAGAAGAGGACAGAAAATATAGGAAAGAGAAACAAGATAATGAAACGCTGTAGTACCTCTGAAAAGTGATTATGAGAATTCTTTTCCCCAAGCTGTGTCCTTGGATTGGGGAGAATAGAAACTGCAGATAGGTTTAGGGACGTGAGAGAAAAGAGGTTTGATGCTTTACACCTCAGATGAAGCCCAAGCAGGTCACTTGAAGAATTCTCTGGTGTCACCATCGTTCAGCAGCAGTACCTGAGAAATGGTGATATGGTATGTCTAGGACAGAAGGCCTGAAATTGTTCCAGTGATTTCCTGAGGCCCAAGAGAGGGATGGGAGAGTACACAAATATTTTCTATTTCCCATGAGTGGAGAGAATGGTAGTAAAGTGCTGACAAACCTAAAGATGACAGAATTAGGAGATATAGTGTCCAGAATGGATAATTAACTGACTATTATGTGGATTTCAACAGATGCTAAAAGGAGTATTGGCCAGAAACCAAGAAACAGATACTCCTTTCCCAACAATGCTGTGGTATTACATGAACTCTTGGAGCTTTGATGTAACACTGGAGAGAATGTAAGGTATGAGGAGAAAACAAATTTGACTGAATAAAGCTTATATTCATTGAGTTTAGTTTGAATCATCTAAGATGAATTGTTCAACCTCAGAGAGAATGAGGCCAAAAGAAACAAATTCTGTTTTAGGGAAGAAATCATCTTGCACATTGTAGTTTCTGTTTTATAAACTTTATACTAAATGCATCATATTCTATTCTATGAACAGAGGGCATATATAACACATAAAATATGAGAGAGCATCAAAATGATTTCATCTAAAGCCATCAGGTATTGTGGAATGAACAAAAACAGTATCAGTGAGATCCAAGTAAACAGTGAGAGAAATGAGCTACATTTTCTATTTCAAAAGACAGTATTCATTGCATAATAATGGACACCTAATGGACTCTTTATTTTTGCCCCAGAAGTCAGGCTATAATATGACCTGACTTACCCTATTTCCCAACATGGATTTTCTCTTTAAAATGTGGCAGAATGTGACTTAGTGTTTTTAAGATAATTTGCATAAATATTGAAGATTGTAAATTAAAATGGAATCTTTGAGAATATTTACCTGATATACCTATATGTAGTTATTGTTTAATAATAATTTATATAATTAAATATTATATCTGCTTTTGTCATAACTTGCACAACCACCTACATTTCCCATGATACTGGCTAAGTGGCTCCAAAGCTCTCATACTGGCTCAACCAGAGACCAAGCAGTTGCCCTGCTATACCTAAGGAACCTGGATATTAAGCTGTGAGCTTTGACCCAGGTTGCCCTAGGAATAGAAATATCAATATTTTATTCTATTATATTTGCATACTATGTTTAATTTTTAAGCTTCGAATGTTATTAATGATTTCCTTTTTTGGGCTGTGCTGCGTGACCTGCAGGATCCTAAGTTCCCTGACCAGGGACTAAACCTGGGCCCCAGCACTAAAAGTGCTGAGCCCCAACCACTGGACCGCCAGGGAATTCCCCAATTAATGAATTTCTTACAAAATTTATTGTACGAATGAAGCGTAAATCAAGTCTTGACTGTGTAAATTGGCGAGGAGTGACATTTTATATTTTTGGTTGATATAAGCCTTTCTATCTGTAGGTATCTGAAGAATTCTGGGATATTCACGCAAGTCACCAGGAGTCTCTTTTGCAAGAAGGTCCCAAGTCCCAAGGAAGAAAATGTGACAGGGATTTTAGTAGTATATTTATCATGTCTCTGAACCTTCCAAATTAAGAACTGTACATAAAAGAAAGTAGAAGGCTTCCAGAACCTTGTGCCAATAGGTCTTGAAAATTCAGGGAATTACTTTCATTTAACACACACACACAAAACAACAACAGCAGCAGCCACAGCAGCAGCACCCATAGAACTTCTTTGTGCTACAATTTCAAGACTGGTTGACAAATATTAGTGCTATTTCACAGTTTCTGGATTTGGCAGACATTTCCCAACAGGGGTTGCTGTAAACCAAAAAGAGGAAGATGAACTTCCAGGTTGCAAAAGAATTGTGGGCTCTTAGAAGCCAGGTCCTCTATAGTTGCCTGGAAAAGTTTCTTCTGCCCCGCACAGAAAACACTGTACATCTTGCTTTAGCAGCTGGGGTTTGGTGGCAGACTCAGAAGCTGCTATATAACACAACTAAGGCTACAGCACCAGCAGGGAGAAAAGGCCACACTATGATCAAGGTCCTACAGGAAAACAGAGGACTATCTCCTTTCTGATCAATTCTCTGTTTTCAGAGGGAAGTAAAATGTAGGAGCAGAGGATAGAGAATTTTCTCAGTCAGAATTTAAGTAAAATTGTTTTACATCAAAAATATCACCTTTATTCCCCTCAGAGATTTACAATGACTTTTACCATATTAAAGAATCTGAGGAGTATTGCTCTATAGAAACCTGCTTAAACTTAACATAACTCTAAATTTGCCAAACTTACATGACCATAAAATCCTTCTAAAGAGAATTCCTAAAATTATCTTCCAAAGAACATTATTTGGAATATGCTGGAATAAGGAATATACTAATAGACACAAGTAGGCATGAGAATATAGAATGTGAAAAAAATAATAGAGAAAAATTACTCAGTAAAAGATGGTGGGAAGAAAACTGATATTGGAAAAGCTGAATTTATTTTGATTTTTTTTTAAATAACAGAAGCCAGTTCTCTACCTTCCTTTTTTGTTTTTTTTTTTTAACATCTATACTGGAGTATAGTTGCATTACACTATTGTGTTAGTTTCTGCTGTATAACAAAGTGAATCAGCTATACATATACATATATCCCCATATCCTCTCCCTCTGGTGCCTCTTTCCCACCCTCCCAATCCCACCCTTCTAGGTGGTCACAAAGCACCGAGCTGATCTCCCTGTGCTATGTGACTGCTTCCCACTAGCTAGCTATTTTACATCTGGCCGCGCATATATGTCAATGCTACCCTCGCACTTCATCCCAGCTTACCCTTCCCTCTCCCCGTATCCTTAAGTCCATTCTCCATGTCTGCATCTTTATTCCTGTTCTGGCCCTAGGTTCTTCAGACCAATTTGTTTTTAGATTCCATATATATGTGTTAACATACAGTATTTGTTTTTCTCTTTCTGACTTACTTCACTCTGTATGACAGACTCTAGGTCCATCGACCTCACTACAAATAACTCAGTTTCGTGTCTTTTTATGGGTAATATTCCATTGTATATGTGTGCCACATCTTCTTTACCCATTCATCTATCAATGGACACTTAGGTTGCTTCCATGTCCTGGCTATTGTAAATAGAGCTGCAATGAACATTGTGGTACGTGACTCTTTTTGAATTATGGTTTTCTCATGGTATATGCCCAGTAGTGGGATTGCTGGGTCATATGGTAGTTCTATTTCTAGTTTTTTAAGGAACCTCCATACTGTTCTCCATAGTGGCTGTATCAATTTATATTCCCACCAACAGTGCAAGAGGGTTCCCTTTTCTCCACACGCTCTCCAGCATTTATTATTTGTAGATTTTTTGATGATGGCCATTCTGACTGGTGTGAGGTGATACCTCATTATAGTTTTGATTTGCATTTCTCTAATGGTTAGTGATGTTGAGCCTCCTTATATATGTTTGTTGGCAATCTGTATATCTTCATTGGAGAAATGTCTATTTAGGTCTTTTGCCATTTTTCAACTGGGTTGTTTGTTTTTTTGACACCGAGCTGCATGAGCTGCTTGTATATTTTGGAGATTAACCCTTGTCAGTTGCCTCGTTTGCAAATATTTTCTCCCATTCTGAGAGTTTTCTTTTCATCTTGTTTATGGATTCCTTTGCTGTGCAAAAGCTTCTAAGTTTCATTAGGTCCCATTTGTTTATTCTTGTTTTTATTTCTATTTCTCTAGGAGGGGAATCAAAAAGGATCTTGCTGTGATTTATGTCATAAAGTGTTCTGCCTATGTTTTCCTCTAAGAGGTTTATGGTGTCTGGCTTTACATTGAGGTCTTTAATCCATTTTGAGTTTATTTTTGTGTATGGTGTTGGGGAGTGTTCTAATTTCATTCTTTTACATGTAGCTGTCCAGTTTTCCCAGCACCACTTATTGAAGAGGCTGTCTTTTCTCCATTGTAGGTTCTTGCCTCCTTTATCAAAGATAAGGTGACCATAAGTGCATGGGTTTATCTCTGGGCTTTCTATTCTGTTCCACTGATCTATATTTCTATTTTTGTGCCAGTACTTTACTGTATTGATGACTGTAGCTTAGTATTAGAGTCTGAAGTCAGGGAGCTTGATTCCTCTAGTTCTGTTTTTCTTTCTCAAGATTGCTTTGGCTATTCGGGGTCTTTTGTGTTTCCACACAAATTGTGAAACTTTTTGTTCTATTTGTGTGAAAAATGCCATTGGCAGTTTGATAAGGATTGCATTGAATCTGTAGATTGCTTTGGGTAGTAGAGTCATTTTCAGTGTTGATTCTTCCAATCCAAGAACATGGTATATCTCTCCACCTGCTTGTATCATCTTTAATTTCTTTCATCAGTGTCTTATAGTTATCTGAATACAGGTGTTTTTTCTCCTTATGTAGGTTTATTCCTAGGTATTTTGTTCTTTTTGCTGCAATGGTCAATGGGAGTGTTTCCTTAATTTCTCTTTCAGTTATTTCATCATTAGTATATAGGAATGCAAGAGATCTCTGGGCATTACTTTTGTATCCTGCTATTTTACCAAATTCATTGATTAGCCCTAGTAGATTAGCTAAAACTAATCTAAGATTAGCTAAAACTAAAACTAAGCTCTAGTAGATTAGCTAAAAGTAGATTAGCTCTAGTATTCTGATAGCTTCTTTAGGATTCTCTATGTATAGTATCATGTCATCTGCAAAAAGTGACAGTTTTACTTCTTCTTTTCCAATTTGGATTCCTTTTATTTCTTTTTCTTCTCTGATTGCTGTGGCTAAAACTTCCAAAACTATGTTGAATAATAGCAGAGAGAGTGGTCAACCTTATCTTGTTCCTGATTTTAATGGAATTGGTTTCAGTTTTTCACCATTGAGAATGATGCTGGCTGTGGGTTTGTCATATATGGCCTTTATTATGTTAAGGTAGTTTCCCTCTATGCCTACTTTTTGGAAAGTTTTTATCATAAATGGGTGTTGAATTTTGTCAAAAGATTTCTCTGCATCTATTGAGATTATCATATGGTTTTCACCCTTCAGTTTGTTAATATGGTGTATCACATTGATTGCTTTGCATATATTGAAGAATGCTTGCAACATGGGAAAAACCCCATTTGATCATGGTGTATGATCCTTTTAATGTGCTGTTGGATTCTGTTTACTAGGATTTTGTTGAGGATTTTTGCAGCTATCTGCATCAGTGATATCGGCTTGTAGTTTTCTTTCTTTGTGACATCTTTGTCTAGTTTTGGTATTAGGGTGATGGTGGCCACATGGAATAAGTTTGGGAGTGTCCCACCCTCTGCTGTATTTTGGAAGAGTTTGAGAAGGATAGGTGTTAGCTCTTCTCTAAATGTTTGATAGAATTTACCTGTGAAGCATGTGATCCTGGGCTTTTATTTGTTGAACAATTTTTAATCACAGTTTCAATTTCAGTGCTTGTGATTGGTTTGTTTATATTTTCTATTTCTTCCTGGTTCAGTCTCAGAAGGTTGTGCTTTTCTAAGAATTTGTCCGTTTCTTACAGCTTGTCCATTTTATTGGCATACGGTTGCTTGTAGTAATCTCTCATGACCCTTTGTATTTCTGCAGTGTCAGTTGTTACTTTTCCTTTTCCATTTCTAAATCTGTTAATTTGAGTCTTCTCCCTGTTTTTCTTCATGAGTCTGGCTAATGGTTTATCAATTTTGTTTATCTTCTCAAAGAACCAGCTTTTAGTTTTATTGATCTTTGCTATCATTTCCTTCATTTCGTTTTCATTTATTTCTGATCCGATATTTATGATTTCTTTCCTTCTACTAAAATTGGGTTATTTTTGTTTATCTTTCCTAATTGTTTTAAGTGCAAGATTAGGTTGTTTACTTGAGATTTTTCTTATCAATTGAGGTAGGATTGTATTGCTATAAACTTCCTTCTTAGATCTGCTTTTGCTGTGTCCCATAGGTTCTGGGCCATCATGTCTTCATTGTCGTTTGTTTCTAGGTATTTTTTTATTCCCTCTTTGATTTCTTCAGTGATCTCTCGGTTATTTAGTAGCGTATTGTTTAGCCTCTATGTGTTTGTATTTTTTACATTTTTTCCTGTAATTGATATCTAGTCTCATAACATTGTTGTTGGAAAAGATACTTGATACAATTTCAATTTTCTTAAATTTACCAAGGCTTGATTTGTGACCCAAGATATGATCTATCCTGGAGAATGTTCCATGAGCACTTGAGAAGAAAGTGTATTCTGTTGTTTTTGGATGGAATGTCCTTTAAATATCAATTAAGTCCATCCTGTTTAATGTACCATTTAAAGCTTGTGTTTCCTTATTTATTTTCATTTTGGTTGATCTGTCCATTGGTGAAAGTGAGGTGTTAAAGTCCCCTACTATGAATGTGTTACTATCGATTTCCCCTTTTATGGTTGTTAGCATTTGCCTTATGTATTGAGGTGCTCCTATGTTGGGTGCATAAATATTTACAATTTTTATATCTTCTTCTCAGATTGATCCCTTGATCATTATGTAGTGTCCATTTTGTCTCTTGTAATAGTCTTTTTATTAAAGTCTATTTTGTCTGATATGAGAATTGTTACTCCAGCTTTCTTTTGATTTCTATTTGCATGGAATATCTTTTTCCATCCCCTCACTTTCAGTCTTTATGTGTCCCTAGGTCTGAAGTGGGTCTCTTGTAGACAGCATATATATGCGTCTTGTTTATTTATTCATTCAGCCAGTCTATGTGTTTTGGTTGGAGCATTCAATCCATTTACATTTATTGTAATTATTGATATGTATGTTCTTTTACCATTTTCTTAATTGTTTTGGGGTTTTTTTTTTGTAGGTCTTTTCCTTCTCTTGTGTTTCCTGCCTAGGGAAGTTCCTTTAGCATTTGTTGTAAAAGTGGTTTGATGGTGCTGAATTCTCTTAACTTTGCTTGTCTGTAAAGATTTTAATTTCTCTGTTGAATCTGTATGAGAGCCTTCCTGAGTAGAGTAATCTTGGTTGTAGGTTTTTCCCTTTTGTCTCTTTAAATATGTCCTGCCATTCCCTTCTGGCTTGCAGTTTCTGCTGAAAGATCAGCTGTTAGCCTTATGGAGATTCCCTTGTGTGTTATTTGTTTATTTTCCCTTGCTGCTTTTAATATTTTTTCTTTGCATTTAAGTTTTGATAATTTAATTAATATGTGTCTTGGTGTATTTTTCCTTGGATTTTTCCTGTATCAGAGTCTCTGCACTTCCTGGACTTGACTGACTGTTTCCTTTCCCATATTAGGGAAGTTTTCAACTATAATCTCTTCAAATATTTTCTCAGTCCCTTTCTTTTTCTCTTCTTCTTCTGGGACCCCTATAATTCGAATGTTGCTGTGTTTAATGTTGTCCCAGAGGTCTCTGAGACTGTCTTCAGTCTGTTTTCATTCTTTTTTCTTTATTCTGTGCTGAGGTAATTATTTCCACTATTTTATCTTCCAGGTCACCTACCCATTCTTCTGCCTCAGTTATTCTGCTGTTGAATCCTTCTACAGAATTTTTAATTTCATTTATTGTGTTGTTCATCATTGCTTGTTTGCTCTTTAGGTCTTCTAGGTCATTGTTAAACGTTTCTTGTATTTCCTCCATTCTATTTCCAAGATTTTGGATCATCTTTACTGTCATTACTCTGAAATCTTTTTCAGGTAGACTGCCTACTTCCTCTTCATTTGTTTGTCTCATGGGTTTTTACCTTGTTCCTTCATCTGCTGCATATTTCTCTGTCTTCTCATTTTGTTTCACTGCCTATGTTTGGGGTCTTGTTTTCATAGGCCACAGGCCGCTGGTTCACAGTTCCAGTTGTTGTTGGTGTCTGCTCCCAGTGGCTAAGGTTGATTCAGTGGGTTGTGTAGGCTTCCTGGTGGAGGGGACTGGTGCCTGTGTTTTTTTACATGAGGTTGGATCTTGTCTTTTTGGTGGGGAGGACTGCATCCGGTGGTGTGTTTTGGGGTGTCTGTGAACTTATTATGATTTTAGGCAGGCTCTCTGCTGATGGGGGGTGGTTGTGTTCCTGTCTTGCTAGCTGTTTGGCATGGGGTGTCCTGCCCTGGAGCTTGCTGGTCACTGAGTGCAGCTGGGTCTTAGCACTGCGATGGAGATGTCTAGGAGAGCTATCACCAATTGATATTATGGGGTGCTGTGAGGTCTCTGTTGGTCCAGTATCCTGAACTCTGCTCTCCCACTTCAGAGGCTCAGGCCTGACAGCTGGCCATAGCACCAAGACCCTGTCAGCCACACAGCTCAGAAGAAAAGGGAGAAAAAATAGAAAGACTAAAATGAAATGAAATGAAATAAAATAAAATAAAATAATTAAAATTAAAAAAAATTAAAAATATATTATTAAAATCAAAAAAATTAAAAAGTAATAAAAAAAGAGAGCAAGGAAACCAATAAACAAATCCACCAATGATAACAAGTGCTAAAAACTTAACTAAGGTAAACATATAAATCAGAAACTAGTCAGTTGCATACAGCACACCCCAAGTCTACAGTTGCTCCCAAAGTCCACTGCCTCAATTTGGGGATGATTCATTGTCTATTCAGGTATTCCACAGATGCAGGGTACATCAAGTTAATTGCGGAGATTTAATCCACTGTTTCTGAGGCTACATGGAGAAATTTCCCTTTCTCTTCTTTGTTTGCACAGTTCCTGGGGTTCAGCTTTGGATTTGGTCCCACCTCTGCATGTAGGTCACCCTCTGGCATCTGTTCTTCATGCAGACTGGAGGGGGTTAAAGGAGTGGCTGACAAGGGGGCTTTGGCTCACTCAGGCCAGCGGGAGGGAGGGGTATGGGATGTGGGGCAAGCCTGCGGTGGCAGAGGCCAGCATGACATTGCACCAGCCTGAGATGCACCATGTGTTCTCCTGGGGAAGCTGTCCCTGGATCACCAGACCCTGGCTGCACAGGCTCCTGGTGGGAGATGTGGATAGTGACCTGTTCTTGCACACAGTATTCTTGGTGCCTGAAGCAGCAGCCTTAGCATTTCATGCCCCTCTCTGGTGTCTTCTCTCTTAGCCACGGCTCATGCTTATCTCTGAAGTTTATTTAGGTGGTTCTCTGAATCCCTTCTCCTCAATCACCCCAAAACAATGGTCTTTTGACTCTTAGGTAGTTCCAGACTTTTTCCCGGATTCCCTCCTGGTTAGCTGTGGCACATTAGCCCCCTTCAGGCTGTGTTTACACAGCCAACCCCAGTCCTGTCCCTGGGAGCTGACCTCTGAATCCCAAGCCTCAGCTCCCAGCCCACACCCACTCTGATGGTGAGCAGACAAGCCTCTCAGGCTGGTGAGTGCTGGTCAGAAATGATTCTCTCTGTGGGAAACTCTTCGCTTTGCCCTCTGTGCCCGTTGCTGTGCTCTACTCCGTGGCTCCAAAGCTTCCCCCTGCCAACCCCTCATCTCTGCCAGTGAAGGGGCTTCTTAGTGTGTGGAAACTTCTCCTCCTTCACAGCTCCCTCCCAGAGGTGCAGGTCCCATCCCTATTCTTTTGTCTCTGTTATTTTCTTTTTCCCTACCCAGGTATGTGGGGAGTTTCTTGCCTTTGGGGAAGTCTGAGGTCTTCTGCCAGCGTTCAGTAGGTGTTCTGTAGGAGTAGTTCCACATGTAGATGTAATTTTGATGTATTTGTGGGGAGGAAGGTGATCTCCACATCTTACTCCTCCACCATCTTGAAAGTCTTCCCGAATTTAAATAAAATTTAAAGTAGATAATATCCAGGACCAAATATATCTGCGACTGTAATTCAAATCCTGACCTTTTTCAGTAATATGACCTTGGAAAGCAATGTATATTTTTTTAAATATCAAAAGCAATTAGTTTCATAATATGAAAAAATATCTGTGCAAAATGGATGGTTTGGAAAGAGTGAAGGTATGGTTGGAGAATGCCAGGAATTTGCTCAGCAAGTCCTTTCATGTGCTCTTAGTTTAAATCAAGAAATAAAATCCAAATTAAACAATTAGTATCATTCCCTTTTTCAGTCATGTACTGATATGTTTTGGTGCATATGTACCATGCTAGGCATCAGGAATACACAAATGACTTAGATGCTTTTTCTGCTTCCTCTAAAAGAAACCCAAATCTTGAAATTATTGACTCTTATCATTGTAGCCATTACCTGAAGTTTGACCTGTAGTTAAGACTTAGAGACATAAATAAATATGCACATAAGATTTTCCTAATTATTTGTATTTGCATTCTGAAGAGGTGATAGATACCAAGGAAACTTTGCACCCAGAGATTTCTCTGGTGCTTTAGAAAATTCTGTCTCAACATTCATGCACAATACCACAGAAAGTTTAGGGAATTTTTGTTAAAGACTCACAAATGGTAGAACTGAATCTCAGCTTTTCAAGTTTACATATCCTCCCATCTTGATTACTGGTAATGAGTGAAATGGTTCTCTAAAGCAGATAACTGTGTTTGTGTGTGTTGAGGGGAGAGGTATCTCCTTACTTGCTTGGCTACTAACAAATATTTATCTTGATAATGAGCAAAATTTCATTCTTTGCAATGTATTCACCTCATGAACAAAGTACAATATAGAAAAATATTCTTCCAACATAGACAAATAGTATGATATATGTTAAAAGAACATCATTTTCAGACCTACTTTAAAACCCTATATTAAGAGAAAAGGCTACAGAGGGAGACTCAGAAACCAGGAGAGAGAAGCTGTCAGTGGGTCACACAGAGAGCTGGAGCCACTGTCCTCTGTTAGGAGATGTCCCTGCTGCTATGAAACATGAGCTTGTTACCACTGAGGACAGAGTAACATAATTCTATGAAGAAACCTTGTACAGTCACCAGCCTGGTCACCATTGCTTCTAAACTGAGGACAAATAGATTTCCTCTCCTGTTGGAAACATATTAAGTAGAGGATTCAAGGATCCATCTCAGGAGTGCAAGATAGAATTCACTTACCATTCTTCCCCATGTCTAACTCAGGCCATGCTGGCAGTAATTGTTTATTCTTTTTTTTTGAGCTCAGGGGTTCTCAAACTTTATTCTACATAAGATAAACTAAAGTAAGTTTTGTTTTCACTACTTCAACAAACATTTATTGAGTACCTTCCAGATCCAAGAATTTAAAAATCACCACACCTTTTGGAGATTTACTCTTGTACTCTGGATTTTAAAATTTTAATTAATTTTCATTGGAGTGTAGTTGATTTACAATGTTGTGTTAGTTTCTGCTGTACAGCACAGTGAATCAGTTATAAATATACATATATCCACTCTTTTTCAGATCCTATTCCAATATAGGTCTTTACCACTCTGGCAGTATTTAAGTGTGTTCAATTCACATTGGAGCCTCCAGAAGGAAGCCCTAATCAAGACCTTTTATAAAAATAAGTATTCATAAGCGATTTTTAAGAATATCCTTAAGTTACTCTTCGGTATTCTGGTTTTTTTAGGTAAAGTTATCTCAATTCATCTTTCCTCCTAAAACATATCTGTTGACTCTCAGATCACTTCAACTTAAATCAAGATTTTTTTCGTCGTTTTTGTGCAAAGTTAGTGCAGGAGACAGAGCCCTAAATGCTGGCTGTGCCCCAAGCTTTCTGTACAACCTTGAACAGAGTTGTTTTCTTCTCTGTGCTTCAGTGTCCTCATCTATTAAATGAAAGGGTTGTACTAGATGATCTCCAGGATCTTCATAAGCACTAGCATTTATATTCCAGTCTATGGAACTTTGACTGAACATGTAACCTATACCCAAAGCTGTGTGAGGCATTGTGAGGCCCACAAACTTATAGTACAAATGAATATTTAAACCCTTTCTCTTTATTTGTTCCCTAGTCCTTCTTCCAAAGCAAAAAAGTAACATCTCATGGTGCTATAACCTGCTATGGAATCTAACCAGTTGGCAAGTGCAGAGAGCAGCAAAAAGCTACAAGAGGATAGACAGCCATTCTACTGTGTTCAAAGATGGAAGCCCATGGTCTAGCACCACATCCAGCACCAAGAAGGTGCTCAATACAAATTCTTTGAACAAATAAATGAATAAATAAAAGATGTCTCCAACTGAGGGAAAGGCAAATCTGATTAGAGAAAAGATTAAGCTTCCTGAAATGGACCTTGAAGGCCACCTTGAAGGTTTTCCTGGAGCCCACAGCACTCTGACAACCTTGAATTGTCTTCTCTTCCTGGGAAGGTCTCCCAGATTGACTAAGAGTTACCTGAGGTGCAGGAAGTAGGGAAGAGAAGACTTGTTAACCTCTGAGACTGGGTATACATTCCATAGAATGTTCTTCAAGAAAGGCAGTTTTAATCCATTGCCAAATAGAGCCCTTTATTTTTCAATAACAATAGGGAGGTGAACTAACACTACTGGAAAGATGCAAATGAAGTTGTTCTGGTTCTGTTTTAGCAAGTACTTGTTACTCATTTACAGGCAGCACAATTATATTAAAAAAATGAAAGCTTGAACAATGAAGAAAAACGCTAATTTGTAATGACATACCTCAAGTGATGAGCTAATTCTAGAGATAATCCCCAACCTGTACAACAAATCTGTGATAATATTCTTAGGTATTTAGGTGAATGGAAATCCATAAACTGCTGATTGGGTTGGAATGTTAATCTCCTGTCACCCTAATCCACTTTAAGAAAACTAAACTCAAGAATAACAAAAGGCACTCATCCCTACCCCTCTGATGTTTTAACTTCTAGAGAAATTGCAAAGGCATAAAACAAGAATGATGGAAGAATTTATTAGTTTTTCCTTGTCATTTCAATTTATACTTTTCTTAGCCTGGCAAATCTGTCCAAAAGGGGAATGTTCTGTAATCTCTCAAAATCTCACAGTGGTGTCATCAGCAGGAGCATATATCAATATACTTAAATGGGTTTGATGAATTTCATCTTACATGCAGAGTTATACCTTGAACAAAGACTCACCAAACTCATAATATTTCCCTGAAAAATTCCATGACCTTTGTGGAAAAAACTCTTTCACATCATCTAGATGATGAAGTGCATCATCTAGAGAGTGATGAAGCTAATGCAGAGCATTTAGTCTGTTTTTTAGTTCCTATCTCATAGATTGTTTCAGAGAGTGTATAAATGACAGAAGTAAGATGTGAAAAAAGGAAGCTCCAAGATAACTGGGAGCTCTCCATCAAACTTACGGCCACAGATCACCATATTCATCTCTGACCTATCCTTGGAATTTCTAAGTTTATATTCCTTCTGCTTACTTGACATCTCTACTTGGATGTCTCATGGGCATCTCAAATTTAACTCTACCTCCTACCTTCACCTACCTTTTCTGTTTCAGTCTCTCATATCTCAGTAAATGGCAGTAAAATCTACTAGTTTTACAAACCAGAACACTTCTAAATATATATCAAACATTCATTTTTCTTTATCTCTACTACTACCCATATAGTTTTGGCCACCATCATGTGTCTCAGAGGTCACTGTTAGAGTCTCCTAAATGGTCTTTGTACTTCTCTTGACCCCTCTAATTATTGCTGCATGTGAAAGTCAAGAGAGGTCTTTTAAAAATGTAAATTTTACCATATTGCTCTATTGATTAAACCCTTTCATGGGTTTTCATCACCCTTAGGATAAAATCCAAATTAAAACCCATGGCCTATAAGGCCTTAAAGTGTCTCTCTCCTAACTCCTTCTACAACTCAGTGTGGGCCACTGTACCCATTGCTCACTTCCCTCCCATCATACAGGCCTCCTTTTAGTTCATTGAGCATAACAGGCTTTTCCCAAATTCAGAGCTTCCGTACACGCTCATCTTTCCATCTATAATATGCTTCCCTCTCTTGCTTGTATGAGTGGGTCATTATCATCCTTCAGGTCTCACCTTAAATGTTAATGCCTCAGACACACTTTCTCTCATATCATATCTAATGTAGGACCCTCACTATACTCCATCTCTTGTGTATATTAATTTCCTTCACAGAACTTACTGATTTTGATTATGCAATTATTTGGTTCTTTAATTAGTTATTTTCTGTTTCTCTTACCAGAATATAAGCTCCATAAACTCAAACACCATATTTGTTTTATTCACCAATACATACTCATAACCTAATAGGTTCTCAATAACTCAATAAATAAATGAGTAAACTAGGACCAGAATTTAATCCAGTATTATTTGCACCTCATTATATTGGGTTGACCAAAAATTTCGTTTGGGTTGTTCTGTAACATCTTATGGAAAAACCAGAACGAACTTTTTGGCCAATCCAATATATATTTGAGTGCAGTCTGGATCCACAGCCTGGGCACTTAACTACCACATAATACTCTGTAAACATAGATTTTGTAATAGTTATAGAGCTTGGAGTTACTGCTATAGCCCAGAATACTCAAGGTTAATTTACTTGAAGTTTGGAGTTGCTCTATCTGGTCCACTTGTGATGAACCTTGTTTCACTATGACTAAGTCATCTGCCTTAATGTTTTATTTGTCCTCCTCATTATAAACCTCTTCCTGGTAGACAGCCAAGGCTCTGTGCTCATATAAAAAACAAAATATAGGTGTTCATTATTTTTATTCTGAGGAAGAGTGGAGTAAAAGCCCAATGAAACATTTCTGATAACAATATGACTGGTTTTTACCCTGAGTTGCTTAATTGCCTACTTTGAAGAGACAGATATAGATTTTTATGGATATTAAAAACAAGTGTCAGCGCAGTGCACTGACTCCAAGGAGCCTGAACACTTTTGAATGAGTATTTAATGGCTAACAAATAGAAGGGTTGAACTGGGGAACGCATCACTGTTTACCAAGCTCTTCTGCTAAGGAAGGGCAAGATGTCACAATTCTTATCATTCCTTCATTAGAAACAGATATATTGGTGGACAAGGAGGTTAATGGCTTTGGCAAAGGCCACAAATAGAATGAAAATTAGAAACCAAGAAAGATATCACATAGCTGTCAGAAGACCTTAGCACAATTTCTAACTATATGGTACCTCAGGCACTTAGTTGATTTAGACTAATCTACATTCAGAGGGAATTTAAAAATTGTTGAGATAAAATCTATGAAGAGCTCAGAGCACCACAAGATCATGTCTAACAATAGCTTGACATAAAATCCACTTCAAAGCAATTTAAGAAACCTATCCAATTTGACTGGGTTCAAAGTGTAGCCAAGAGATCCTATTAAGACATGGGCTACACCATGACTTCTACGTTCCAGATCTATTTTCCCAAGACATTTTCACTTAGTAGCTGTATAGGCACTTCACACCAAAAATATCAAAAACGAAAGTCAATAGCTTTTATCACCCATTGTTCCCAAATATGTTCCTCACCCTCTGTTTCCTACACTAGGATACAGAAAAAATTTCCAGTTTAAAACTTGAGATGCCTTTGTCTCCATACTGAAGATGTATCATAACCATTACATTAAGTGAATGTTTGAGTCCTACTTCTCTCACTCTAATAGTCAATCAACAAGCACAGCTGATTCTACTTCCTTAATATCTCTGTATTCCTTCCACTTATCTCCATCCTATTACCATTACAATAGCAACTTAACAATTCTGTTTATTCTCAATATCTTTACCATATTGCAGCCAGAGAAATCATTTTAAAATGCGAATGTGATCCAGTCATTCTTCTGCTTAAAGCCCATCAGAACTTCCCACTGCATACATGGTAAAGTCTAAATTAAGAGGTTGGGATTAACAAATACACACTACTATATATAAAATAGATAACCAAAAAGGACCTGCTGTACAGCACAGGGAATTATACTCAATATTCTGTAATAACCGATAGGGGAAGTCAATCTGAAGAATATATATATATATATATGATTTGCTGTGCTGTACACCTGAAACCAACAAAGGATTATAAATCAACTATACTTCAATAAAAATAAAAAATAAATTTCTTGATATGTATTACAAGGACCTCTGTGATTTTTCCCCTTTGTGATTTTTCAATATCATCCATATTAAAATTCTCTCAGTTCTTTGAATTCATCATATGCTATCTTTTCTCATGGCTGTTCACTCTTTTTAAGAACACTGTTACTCCCATAACATGGCTTCACACACTGACTAACTCCTGCTCATTTTTCATATCTAATTTTAGAATAATAACTCATATGAAACCTTCCCTGATTCCCTTGAGAGATGGCTAGTTACCTCAGTGATCACACAATATGACAACTGCATCCACTACTTCAAAATAGTTTTTAACTCTGTACTTTCAACTCCTACTGAAGGGCTTGACATAAAATAAAATTAAAAACCATAGTAATAAAAAGTAACATTGATAATTTTTTTAGCAACTTTATTAGAGTATAATAGCTTTACAACATTGTGTTAGTTTCAGCTGTATAACAAAGTGAATCAACTATATGCATACATACATTCACTATATACACTCCCTCTTCCATCTCCCTTCCACACTCCGTATCCCACCCCTCTAGGTGGTCACAAAGCACTGAGCTGATCTCCCTGTGTTATACAGCTGCTTCCCATGAGCTACCTATTTTACATTTGGTACTGTGTATATGTCAATGCTACTCTCTCATTGCATCCCAGCTTACCCTGCCCTCTCCCTATGTCCTCAAGTCCATACTCTACATCTGCGTTTTTATTCCTGTCCTGGCCCTAGGTTCATCAGAATATTTTTTTTAAGATTCCATATATATGTGTTAGCATACGGTATTTGTTATTCTCTTTCTGACTTACTTCACTCTGTATGACAGACTCTAAGTCCATCCACCTCACTACAAATAACTCAATTTTGTTTCTTTTTATGGCTGAGCAATACTCCATTGTATATATGTGCCACATCTTCTTTATCCATTCATCTGTTGATGGACACTTAGGTTGCCTCCAAGTCCTGGATAATGTAAATAGTGCTGCAATTAATATTGTGGTACATGACTCTTTCTGAATTATGGTTTTCTCGGGGTATATGCCCAGTAGTGGGATTGTTGGGTCATATGGTAGTTCTATTTTTAGTTTTTTAAGGAACATCCATACTGTTCTCCATAGTGGCTGTACCAATTTACATTCCCACCAACAGTGCAAGAGGGTTCCCTCTTCTCCACACCCTCTCCAGCGTTTATTGTTTGTAGATTTTTTGATGATGGCCATTCTGCCTGGTGTGAAGTGATACCTCATTGTAGTTTTGATTTGCATTTCTCTAATGATTAGTGATGTTGAGCATCCTTTCATGTATTTGTTGGCAATCTGTATATCTTCTTTGGAGAAATGTCTATTTAGGCCTTCTGCCCATTTTTGGATTGGGTTTTTTGGGTTTTTTTGATATTGAGCTACATGAGCTGCTTGTAAATTTTGGAGATTAATCCTTTGTCAGTAGCTTCGTTTGCAAATATTTTCTCCCATTCTGAGGGTTCTCTTTTCATCTTGTTTATGTTTTCCTTTGCTGTGTAAAAGCTTTTAAGTTTCATTAGGTCCCATTTGTTTATTTTTGATTTTATTTCCATTTCTCTAGGAGGTGGGTCAAAAAGGATCTTGTGATTTATGTGAGTGTTCCGTCTATGTTTTCCTCTAAGAGTTTGATATTGTCTGTCCTTACATTTAGGTCTTTAATCTATTTTGAGTTTATTTTTGTGTATGGTGTTGGGGAGTGTTCTAATTTCATTCTTTTACATGTAGCTGTCCAATTTTCCCAGCATCAGTTATTGAAGAGGCTGTCTTTTCTCCACTGTATATTCTTGCCTCCTTTATCAAAAATAGAGGAGGTGTGGATGGTGACCTGTGCTTGCACACAGGCTTCTTGGTGGTGCAGCAGCGGCCTGAGCATCTCATGCCCGTCTCTGGGGTCTGCGCTGATAGCCGCGGCTCGCTCCCGGCTCTGGAGCTCCTTTAAGTGGCACTCTTAATCCCCTCTCCTCGAGCACCAGGAAACAAAGAGGCAAGAAAAAGTCTCTTGTCCCTTCGGCAGGTCCAGACTTTTTCCCGGACTCCCTCCCGGCTAGCTGTGGCGCACTAACCCCCTTCAGGCTGTGTTCACACAGCCAACCCCAGTCCTCTCCCTGGGATCTGACCTCCGAAGCCCGAGCCTCAGCTACCATCCCCCGCCCGCCCCGGCGGGTGAGCAGACAAGCCTCTTGGGCTGGTGGGTGCCGGGAGGCACCGATCCTCTGTGCGGGAATCTCTCCGCTTTGCCCTCGCAGCACTGTGGCTGCGCTCTCCTCCGCGGCTCCGAAGCTTCCCCCCTCCGCCACCCGCAGTCTCCACCCAAGAAGGGGCTTCTAGTGTTTGGAAACCTTTCCTCCTTCACGGCTCTCCTCCCACTGGTGCAGGTCCCGTCCCTATTCTTTTGTCTCTGTTTTTTCCTTTTTCTTTTGTCCTACCCAGGTACATGGGGATTTTCTTGCCTTTTGGGAGGTCTGAGTTCTTCTGCCAGCATTTAGTAGGTGTTCTGTAGGAGTAGTTCCACATGTAGATGTATTTTTGATGTATTTGTGGGGAGGAAGGTGATCTCCACATCTTACTCCTCTGCCATCTTGAAGGTCCCCCCAACATCGATAATTTTTGTGTTCTAAGTATGCTACATGTGTTGTTTAACCCTCACAAAAATCACATGCAGTAGGTACCATTACTATCTCAGTTTTCCAAATAAGGAAACTAAGACATGGAGTTGTTAAATTGCATGTCATGGTTAAACTGCAAGAAACGGAGCAAATATCTGAAGCCAGGCAGTCTGGCTCCACAGTCTGGGCACTGAACTACCACACTGTACTCTTTAAATTATAAAATAGATTTTACAACAGTCCTTACCTGAGTGAGAGATCCTGAGGTCCTCTCAAGTTAGAAACAACAGGACTTCCAAATAAGGAAACCCCTGTTGGTATGTATAGATAATTTGTATTAAATGATATGTTAGATTTCCATAGTTCCCAACAAATGTTTATTGAACAAGTGGAATGATTAGGTTTAGCCAACAGCATGGAGCCAAAAAATATCACACAAGAAAGGAGGCATTGATTTTACATTACAGGATCACAACAGACCCTTGAACCACTTCAATATAGGACACATTCTCATGGGAAAGGTGAAACATGTATAGAGAAGAAAGGAAAAAACATAAGATATCGTTGACTTTAGGTCAATTTGATTTTTGGAAGCTGTCAATTCAAAGAGCTGTCCAGTGTGTAGCCAGAATTTAGCATAATTTGTAGTAAGGTTAGATTTGAAATCCTCAGGGTACTTGTATTATGGGAGAATGGTATAATAGACTTCCAATGGGTTGAAACTTTCTCTCCCTGTTGCACCATTAGTTTCTCAATGATGTGCAACTACTTGCCTCGCAGAATAATAAACCAGGAGAATTGGTCCTAGTTAAGAACTCTGAATATTAGATCTTTCATTTTCTTCATTTCTGAGCTTGAGCAGACTTTGGTACCTTTATAAGCAGAAACTACAGTGCATGTTTGAACAGAGAGAGAATCTATCTTTGAAGATTGGAGCTATTGTATGTAGGAAATCACTTTAGTTGAGAAGTTTTAAAGTGCTTTGTCCTTAAAATTCAAGAAACTTCTATCACTTACCTGCAAGTACCAAACACTGTGATAGAGCTGGCACACCATGGAACCTAGAACAAATCCCTCCATATAGAAAACACCCAATAAATGCCAGATGTCCTCTGCTTGCATCACTGCTCTCCTTCCATCCAGAACTTTTTACAAAACCACAGCTGGCTCTCAGAAAAATGTAAAGAGTTTTCAGTGCATTTTTGTCACTTTCACATATGACGTTTGCATCCAAAATTATGCAACCCTATAGCTGCCTAATTGCTACCCAGAGTTCCCTAATGCAGTGCCTGGTATTACCCTTATAAATAGTGACTCCTGCTCTACACATTGTTTCATTTCTCCATAAAACTTTACCTTGCTGGTTATCCATGCCTATGGGGCCTGATATCATCTAACTGGACCACTGGGAAGCAATTTGACAAATTAAGACTTTGAAAAAAATGAATACTTTTTTAAACTGAGAACTTCTGATTATACCCCAATAAAGATGTTAAAAAAAATAAAATAAAATGTAACAGTCTTAAAAAAAACAAAAAAAAAAAATGAGAACTTCTGGAGACACAAAGGAATAATTTTTTCTGATAGTGGAACTTAAGATATAATGGGAGAAATTGGGGTGGAATGATAATCAACAAGATAGCGAAAATAGTTTTCTATTGTCATTCCCCACAGAAAATCAATTTTGACAATAACCCTTGGATAAGAGGGTCTTAGTGGGAGTCCCATTGTCCAGTGGAGAGGTTTCAGCACACTGCTAAAGAAAAAACACCTGAGACTGGATGCATTGAAGAGGGTAAGAGGAACAGTTTCATTTTTCTTGTGTCAACCATACCCCAAGGTGGGGGATAAAGAACATATAATGGAATATTATTCAGCCATAAAAAAGAAGGATATCCTGCCATTTAGGACAACATGGATGAACCTGAAGGACATTATGTTAAGTTAAATAAGCCAGACAGAGAACGACAAATACTGTATGATCTCGCTTATATGTAGAATCTAAAACGTTTTTTAAGTTGAACTCGTAGAACCAGAGAATAGAACGGTGGTTGCCAGGGGCTGGGGCGTAGGAGAAATGGGAAGATGTTTGTTAAAGGGTACAAACTTTCATTTATAAGATGAATAAGGTCTGAGTATCCAATATACATCATGGTTACTATAGTTAATAATAGTGTAATATATACTTGAAATTGGCTAAGAGAGTTGATCTTAAGTGTTCTGACCACACACACAGAAAAGGTAAATATGTTAGCTGATGGATGTGATAATTAACTTGATTGTGGTAATCATTTTGCAATATATACATATTTCAGATCATTGTGCCATATACTTTAAGTATACAGAATTTTATTTTTCAATTATTCCTCAATGATGCTGGGGGAAAATGGGAAACATTGATGAATGAGATATTACAAGGCAAATTTTACCCCATCTGTGTATGATGCCTAACCTTTCGCCTTGAACACTATTTTTTAGCATAAGTGACTTTTCAATGTGTGTTAACAGTAAGGCATTTGCCTTCTTTCAACTTGCATAATAAGTTGTATATCTTGTCTGAGTACTCCTGTCTATTCTGTGCTTTTAGAACTCTAGAAGACCAGGTTTATTTAAGAGCATATGGCTTATGTTATCAAGAGAAAGGAAAGTGTATACTTTCCTGTCATATTAGCAAGTTTGTACCAACATTTTTCTCTATAGCATAATTACAAGATCAGTTTGGTATAGAGAAAGAAACATTGAGCTGGGACACAAGTTACTCCCTCTTGCTAGTTCTTCCTCTATAATGTGAAGGATTTGCATTAGGGAATCTCTAAAGCTTCTTCCTGCTCCAATATTTTAGTAAATGGCTAAGGATTATACCAATATTTCATTGAACAGATATACTCAAATATATGGTTACATGAAGCTTTGATAAAGAAGTAGAAATGGGAGATGTTGGGGTTTAAGTTCCTCTACCCAGATGCACTTGTATTTAAATAAGAGAACTTAGAAGACAAGAATGTGTTTAAACTCCAAAGGAATCTATATCTAAGGGTGTAATGTTAAACATTATAACAAATGTGTGTGTGTGTGTGTGTGTGTATGTGTGTGTGTGTGTGTGTGTGTGTGTATACATTCTGGAGAATCTGAGCCCCTCAAATTTGACCACAAAGTAGCTTTTGTCCATTTGCAAAGACAGCTTAATACAAGTCAAGTTCTACAAAATAGACAATGTGCAATTTGGGGTAATTTTTCTACAGAAAATACTGCACATGTAGTCTTTGTTATTTAAATGGTATATATGTGCCTTTGGAGAATAAAATATTTTGGGTAAAAATTTTATTTTTGCTTTTGAAGATCTCTACATTATTAGCAAACAAAGAGACATGAGAGTATCCACAGATGGACTGTAGGGATAAGGTTCAGAGAACACCTTTTCTTTTGGATTAATTTTTGTTTTAATCTTTGTAATGTGTACCTAGAGACTCATTGGATACATTATAAATTAATAAGCAGAACTGATGGCAGATCATGGTTCTTTCTATAAGGAAAAATGGGGTTTGAGCAAGGAAGAGAATAAATGAACACAAAAGGGGACATTTCTATGAAAGGCTTTTAAAAAAATCAATAGCAAATATTTTCTTTTTATGTGGTCCTTTTCAAAGCGTTGTTTGCAAAGTGGGAAGAAAATGAAAAACCTCTATAGCCACCTCAGATCAAAGTATCCAAGTACACTATTATCTAAAATGTTACACACAAATATGTTAGCTAGTAGAGAGAAGGACTGTTGAAAACTCTTTCCTTGGTCTCACCTACAAAATCCTTAAAATGGAATTGGTATACTTAAGAAAAGATAATGAGCAGACATGAATTTCCTAGTAATCCCTGTTGTCTATTGTATAACTTTCTTTTGGCATCAAGTACACAAGTCAATTGGAGGTCCTTTAATGAGTGAAGGAGTTGAAGAATCCTCTGTGGATAGTTAATTCATGTTGTGGAAAACCCAGAGAATTTTCCCTGTTTCCCTATAAAAAACACTTTCTGTAGATTTGTGAACAGAAAAATCACATCTGCTAAATACAGCCTCTCATTATCCTGGATAAATACTAATTCAATCTCACTTTGGAATTTCTTTTCCTAAGCTCTGCAGATAGCTCCACCACCAAAGTTTCATAACACTATGTGTCATAGCTTGATGGACATTTATATTTTACTCCTCTTAATGAAATGGGGTGCCAGTGTCTAAGATCAAATCCTGGGAGAAACCCTAGTCAAAATAACATTTACAATGCATCTCTTATGGTAGAGGACTTCTGCATATGTCCAATCTAATCTATTTCACATTGATCTCAATCAGTGAAAGGTTTGAAGGATAATGTTTTTCTGACCTTCTCTCATAATTTTAGTTACACTCTAATTAGAGTCTGTAACCCCCATCTACAATAATTAATCAGCAAGTCAACACTTGAGCAGGTGCTTTGAACTATATATTCAATGATGAGAATTGATTTTTATTCAGAATCTGCTATAGGTTTTAACCAAATTCCTCCAAACAGTTAGCTTTGATTTCAGTGGAATTAGTGGCCCTATAGGAGAGTACCGCTAGCCTTCTGTTATGGCAGGTTACTAAAAATCATTAATTACCAGAAAACTTAATCAGACTACAACTAAATTGATGGCTTAGGCTTCACAAATGATTAGACCTTAAATTTGTAATGTCTGACTATTGAGTGAACATCTGTACAACTAGCAGGACAATGTTATTCATCCCTTGTATCTGCTCTTCCCCCTATTGATTTAAGGTAGAAGTAGAAA
This sequence comes from Phocoena phocoena, assembly GCF_963924675.1. Taxonomy (NCBI): domain Eukaryota; kingdom Metazoa; phylum Chordata; class Mammalia; order Artiodactyla; family Phocoenidae; genus Phocoena; species Phocoena phocoena. The sequence goes on along the minus strand of NC_089240.1, from coordinate 96,177,522 downwards.
CAGAACAGATTATTCATTTATTAGAAAATTCATATCAGCTAAGTTCTATAACCACTGTTGATAGAGGTTAGACATATAAATTCTTTAGAAGCATCCTACCTAATACCATTACTGAAAGCTAATTAAATTTATTCATTTGTTAAGCATAGATTTAAAAATATAACATCTGCTATGTACTAGGAATGATGTTAGGTATTAGAGCTATGGGATGAACAAGGGAAACAAAAGATGCCTACTGTGTAGTTGTATACAATGCAGCTGGACAAACAGCAAAGGTTAGAACAATTACAAATGCTGGGAAATAATAAAAGGTAAGTCAGAGTATAAAGCGTGATGCGTAATGATGGAGGACGACTACCTAACCCAGTTTTGGAGGATAAGATATGACTTCCAGGGAATAAGGGTCTAAACAGATCTGAAGAATGTCAAATTTTGATGGAGGAAAATTCATTTATTTGAAGAAATTGACTGGGTACTTCAGTCGATCTAATGATGAGATCTGTAGCCCCACATAGATGTAGTCACAGAAATTATTCAGTCCCCTTGGAGTAGATATTCTAGAGAAACAGTGTGGTTGAATGAAAGAGGATGGAATATGAGACAAACAACTTGGGTTCAAATGCTAGATTCTTTACATGTATTATCTCTAAAGCTCATAAATAGTTTGTAGCATATATATATTTCTATTGCTGTTTTACTATGAGTTTGGGTAAGGTACAAATCATTCTGACCCACTGTCTCTTCTATAAACTGAGAATAATATTAATATTGTTAGTAATGACTTTTAAAACTTTAACTTGCTGCTCAAGTTCTAGGTATTATTATTATTTATGAAGTTTGGGTAATACTAACTAAAGAAACAAGTGATTGTTTTTGTTTGCCTTGAGGTTATATCTTTTAAAAATCCTATGTATTAGAATTATCTCGAGAGGGAAACAAAAATGTCCACTTCTAGGAGACTAAAAACATATTAAATTTAGGGACAGACTAAGGTGATTTAGGTTTAGTTCAAAGGCTAGTGAATGAATATAAACTATCTTTCAAAATCCTTTCCAACATAATGATATTATAATGTTCAATTATCCTTTGAAACTTTCCAACATAATTTATCACCATCATCAAGGAACATATTCCAAATAGTTATTTGCTGATACAGTAATATTGACACTTTCCAGACAATGAGAGTGACAAAATGGCTACAATCTGTTTTTCACAACATGAAACTATGTTGAATGCCAAAACATTAAAATAATACAAACGGCAGCTTTGGAAAATTGGATTCTAATGTGTCCTTTGAAAAATTATTTGTATCAGGATTATATACCACCTGGTGGACTAATGCCCCAAATGATGACTGAGTGGTTATCTATCAAAAGATGTGAAAATAACCTGTTACTGGAGAGTATCTGGTGGGAATAAATTGGCAATTTAAATTTGACAATCATAAGTTGGTTCACTGGTTGATAGCATCTACCAGCCAATATACTTGAAATTATATTTTCTGGTCTTTAAAATTACTTCCAGAGTTTTCATGGTGAAGAATGAGTTTGAAAAATGACAGTAATTTCTTTGCTCTTGCAACTGAATATCATTTGCTTTTTCATATTTCAGAAAATTGTCAATACTCATGAGCATAAACACATTTGAAAAGTTAAAGTCTATATTCATCTAAGTATAACCTTCTTTTAATTTTACAATACAGTAATAATGAATTCTCCACATGTAAAGTATAATTTACTGCCATTTACTTTGCATCCTGATAAATGCAACTCTGTTAGTGCAATCATATAAAAATTGTTTGTTTTAAAGGTGAAATCAGTGGTAAGTAGGCTGTGAGAAGATTAAATTTCTACTCAATTTTAGATGGATGTCTTGATTGTTTGATTAGTTCAATAGCTATCTGAAATACACACATCATAATGGGGGTTAGCAGTGTGTGTCCTAAAAATTCCAACTGATGTCTTTGAAGTATAGAGTAATATATGAAGGGGAGGGGAACTAATGTAGCTGCAATAGCCACAGGCTGAGCATGAGGAAGACTGATGTCTAGTTCAGATTACTGTTAATACATACTTGACCTGACTTTATTCATCAGTTAAACTAGAAATTTAGATTAGATTTCTAATTTTAATTTCTAATAAAAATTCAGTAATTATATTGCTAGAAACTTTTTTTTTGTGATCACCTGTGTTTTCCAATGGTGAGGCCTAGAAAATCAAACACATAGTATTTTAAGTCTCTACGAACTGACAGAGTTACCTAAGGGGGAAAACGATAATGTCTTAGATAGGAAAATGACCAATATATGCAGATCTTAAGAGAAACCAAAATTTACAAAGTAGAAAGAACTACAGAACTCAAAATAGAGGGGCACACATGATTTTGTACTTGAAAGATACTATTGGGGGGTGGGTAGAAAGAGAGAGAAAGAGGGAGGGAGGGAGGGAGGGAGGGAGAGAGAGAAGGAGAGAAAGAGGGAGAGAGACTTTTGTTATTTTTTAATATATATTTTTAACATCTTTATTGGAGTATAATTGCTTTACAATGGTGTGTTACTATCTGCTTTATAGCAAAGTGAATCAGGTATACATATACATATATCGCAATATCTCCTCCCTCTAGCGTCTCCCTCTCACCGTCCCTATCCCACCCCTCTAGGTGGTCACAAAGCACCGAGCTGATCTCCCTGTGCTATATGGCTGCTTCCCACTAGCTATCTATTTTACATTTGGTAGGGTATATATGTCCATGCCACTCTGTCACTTCGTCCAAGCTTACCCTTCCCCGTCCCCTTGTCCTCAAGTCCATTCACTAGGTCTGTGACTTTATTCCTGTCCTGCCCCTAGGTTCTTCAGAACCATTTTTTGTTTTTTTAGATTCCATATATGTGTGTTAGCATACAGTATTTATTTTTCTTTTCCTGACTTACTTCACTCTGTATGACAGACTCTAGGTCCATCCACCACACTACAAATAACTCAATCTCATTTCTTTTTATGGCTCAGTAATATTCCATTGTATATCTCTGCCACATCTTCTTTATCTGTTCATTTGTCGCTGGACACTTAGGTTGATTCCATGTCCTGGCTATTGTAAATAGAGCTGCAATGAACATTGTGGCACATAACTCTTTTGATTTACGGTTTTCTCAGGGTATTCCCAGTAGTGGGATTGCTGGGTCATATGGTAGTTCTACTTTTAGATTTTTAAGAAACCTCCATTCTTCAGAGTGGCTGTATCAATTTACATTCTTACCAACAGTGCAAGACTGTTGCCTTTTTTCCACACCCTCTTCAGCATTTATTGTTTGCAGATTTTTTGATGATGGCCATTCGGATTGGTGTGATGTGATATCTCACTTTAGTTTTTTTTTTTTTTTTTTTTTTTTTTTGCAGTACACGGGCCTCTCACTGTTGTGGACTCTCCCGTTGTGGAGCACAGGCTCCGGACACGCAGGCTCAGCGGCCATGGCTCACAGGCCCAGCTGCTCAGTGGCACGTGGGATCTTCCCGGACTGGGGCATGAACCTGTGTCCCCTGCATCGGCAGGCAGACTCTCAACCACTGCACCACCAGGGAAGCCCCTCTCATTTCAGTTTTGATTTGCATTTCTCTAATGATTAGTGATGTTGAGCATCCTTACATGTGTTGGTTGGCAATCTGTATATCTTCCTTGGAGAAATGTCTATTTAGGTCTTCTGCCCATTTCTGGATTGGGTTGTTTCTTTTTCTGATATTGAGCTGCATGAGCTCCTTGTAAATTTTGGATATTAATCCTTTGTTGGTTGCTTCATTTGCAAATATTTTCTCCTATTCTGAGGGTTGTCTTTTTGTCTTATTTATGTTTTCTTTTGCTATGCAAAAACTTTTAAGTTTCATTAGGTCCCATTTGTTTATTTTTGTTTTTATTTCCATTTCTCTAGGAGGTGGGTCAAAAAGGATCTTGCTGTGATTTATGTCATAGAGTGTTCTGTCTATGTTTTCCTCTAAGAGTTTTATAGTGTCTGTCCTTACATTTAGGTCTTTAATCTATCTGGAGTTTATTTTTGTGTATGGTGTTAGGGAGTGTTCTAATTTCATTCTTTTACATATAGCTGCCCAGTTTTCCCAGCACCACTTATTTAAGAGTCTGTCTTTCCTCAATTGTATATTCTTGCCTCCTTTATCAAAAATAAGGTGACCATATGTACTTGGGTTTACCTCTGGGCTTTCCATACTGTTTCATTGATCTATATTTCTGTTTTTGTGCCAGTACCGTACTGTCTTGATTACTGTAGCTTTGTAGGAGAGTCTGAAGTCCAGAAGCCTTATTTCTCCAGTTCCATTTTTCTTTCACAAGATTGTGTTGGCTATTCGGGGTCTTTCAGGTTTCCATTACAAGTTGTGAAACTTTTGTTCTATTTGTGTGCAAAATGCCATTGGTAGTTTGACAGGGATTGCATTGAATCTGCAGACTCCTTTGGGTAGTAGACTCATTTTCACAGAGTTGATTCTTCCAATCCAAGAACATGGTATATCTCTCCATCTGTTTGTATCATCTTTAATTTCTTTTACCAGTGTCTTATAGTTTTCTGCATACAGGTTTTTTTTGTCTCCTTAGGTAGGTTTATTCCTAGATATTTTATTCTTTTAGTTTCATTGGTAAATGTGAGTGTTTCCTTAATTTCCTTTCAGATTTTTCATCATCAGTGTATAGGAATGCAAGAGATTTCTGTGCATTAATTTTGTATCCTGCTACTTTACCAAATACATTGATTAGCTCTAGTAGTTTTCTGGTAACCTCTTTGGCATTATCTATGTAGAGTATCAGGTGATCTGCAAACAGTTACAGCTTTACTTCTTTTCCAATTTGTATTCCTTTTATTTCTTTTTCTTCTCAGATTGCTGTGGCTAAAACTTCTAAAACTATGTAGAATAATAGTGGTGAAAGTGGACAATCTTAGAGGAAATCATTTCAGTTTTTCACCATTGAGAATGATGTTGGCTGTGGGTTTGTCATATATGACCTTTAGTATGTTGAGGTAAGTTCCCTCTATGCCTACTTTCTGGAGGGTTTCTATCATACATCGGTGTTGAATTTTGTCAAAAGCTTTTTCTGCATCTATTGAGATGTTCATGTGCTGTTTCTACTTCAACTTGTTAATATGGTGTATCACATTGATTGATTTGCATATATTGAAGAATCCTTGCATTCCTGAGATAAACCCTACATGATCATGGTGCATGATCCTTGTAATGTGCTGATGGATTCTGCTTGCTGCTAATTTGCTGAGGATTTTTGCATCTATGTGCATCAGTGATATTGGCCTGTAGTTTTCTTTCTTTTTGACATCTTTGTCTGGTTTTGGTATCAGGGTGATGGTGCCCTCATAGAATGAGTTTTGGAGTGTTCCTCCCTCTGCTATATTTTGGAAGAGCTTGAGAAGGATAGGTGTTAACTCTTCTCTAAATGTTTGATAGAAATCGCCTGTGAAGGGGCTTCCCAGGTGGTGCAGTAGTTGAGAGTCCACCTGCCGATGCAGGGGACACAGGTTCGTGCCCCTGTCTGGGAAGATCCCACATGCTGCGGAGCAGCTGGGCCCATGAGCCATGGCCACTAGGCTTGTGCGTCCGGAGCCTGTGCTCCACAATGGGAGAGGCCACAACAGTGAGAGGCCCGTGTACCGCAAAAAAAAAAAAAAGAAAAAAAAGAAGAAGAAATCGCCTGTGAAGCCTTCTGGTCCTGGGCTTCTGTTTGTTGGAAGATTTTTAATCACAGTCTCAATTTCAGTGCTTTTGATTGGTCTGTTTATATTTTCTCTTTCTTCCTGGTTCAGTCTCAGAAGGTTGTCCTTTCCTAAGAATTTGTCCATTTCTTCCAGACTGTCCATTATATTGGCATATAGTTGCTTATAGTAATCTCTCATGATCCTTTGTATTTCTGAAGTGTCAGTTGTTACTTCTCCTTTTCATTTCTAGTTCTGTTAATTTGAGTCTTCTCCCTTTTTTTCTTGATGAGCCTGGCTAATGGTTTATCAATTTTGTTTACCTTCTCAAATTACCAGCTTTTCGTTTTATTGATCTTTGCTATCGTTTCCTTCATTTATTTATGATCTGATCTTTATGATTTCTTTCCTTCTGCTAACTTTGGGTGTTTTTTGTTCTTCTTTCTCTAATTGCTTTAGGTGTAAGGTTACACTGTTTATTTGAGATGCTTCTTATTTCTTGAGGTAGGATTGTACTGCTATATACTTCCCTCTTAGAACTGCTTTTGCTGCATCCCATAGGTTTTGGGTTGCCGTGTTTTCCTTGTCATTTGTTTTTAGGTATGTTTTGATTTCCTTTTTTATATTTTCAGTGATCACTTTTTTATTTACCAGCATATTGTTTAGTCTCCATGTGTTCGTATTTTTTACAGATTTTCCTGTAATTGATATCTAGTCTCATAGCATTGTGGTCAGAAAAGATACTTGATATGATTTCAATTTTCTTAAATTTCCCAAGGCTTGATTTGTGACCCAAGATATGATCTATCCTGGAGAATGTTCCATGAGCACTTGAGAAGAAAGTGTATTCTGTTTTATCTGGATGAACTGTTCTATAAATATCAATTAAGTCCATCTTGTTTAATGCACCATTTAAAGCTTGTGTTTCCTATTTTATTTTCATTGTGGATGATCTGTCCATTGGTGAAAGTGAGGTGTTAAAATCCCCTACTATGATTGTGTTACCGTCGATTTCCCCTTTAATTGCTGTTAGCATTTGCCTTATGTATTGAGGTGCTCGTATGTTGGGTGCATAACGATTTACAGTTGTTATATCGTCTTTTTAGATTGATCCCTTGATCATTATGTAGTGTCCTTCTTTGTCTCTTGTAATAGTCTTTGTTTTCGAGTCTATTTTCTCTGATGTGAGAATTGCTACTCCAGCTTTCTCTTGATTTCCATTTGCATGGAATATCTTTTTCCATCTCCTCACTTTCAGTCTGTATTTGTCCCTAGGTCTGAAATGGGTCCCTTGTAGACAGCATATATATGGGTCTTGTTTTTGTATCCATTCAGCCAGTCTATGTCTTTTGGTTGGAGCATTTAATCCATTTACCTTTAAGGTAATTATCGATATGTATGTTCCTATTCCCATTTTGTGAATTGTTTTGGGTTTGTTATTATAGGTCTTTTCCTTCTCTTATATTTCCTGCCTAGAGAAGTTGCTGGTGGTCCTGAATTCTCTTAGCTTTTGCTTTTCTGTAAAGGTTTTAATTTCTCCTTTAAATCTGAATGAGATCTTTGCTCGGTAGGGGAATCTTGGTTGTAGGTTTTTCCCTTTCATCACTTTAAATATGTCCTGCTACTCCCTTCTGGGTTGCAGAGTTTCTGCTGAAAGATCAGCTGTTAACCTTAAGGGGATTCTCTTGTACGTTATTTGTTGTTTTTCCCTTGCTGCTTTTAATATTTTTCCTTTGTATTTAAGTTTTGATAGTCTGAGTAATATGTGTCTTGGCATGTTTCTTTTTGGGTTTATCCTGTATGGGACTCTCTGTGCTTCCTGGACTTGATTGACTATTTCCTTTCCCATGTTAGGGAAGTTTTCAACTATAATGTCTTCAAATATTTTCTCAGTCCCTTTCTTTATCTCTTCTTCTTCTGGGACCCCTACAATTCAAATGTTGGTGCATTTAATATTGTCCCAGAGGTCTCTGAGACTGTCCTCAATTCTTTTCATTCAGTTTTCTTTATTGTGCTCTGTGGTAGTTATTGCCACTATTTTATCTTCCAAATCACTTATGCGTTCTTCCACCTCTATTATTCTGCTATTGATTCCTTCTAGAGAATTTTTAATTTCATTTATTTTGTTGTTCATCATTGTTTGTTTGCATTTTTTGCTTCTAGGTCCTTGTTAAACATTTCTTTTATTTTCTCCATTCTATTTCCAAGATTTTGGATCATCTTTCCTATCATTTCTCTGAACTCTTTTTCAGGTAGAATGCCTATTTCCTTTTCATTTGTTTGGTCTGGGGGGTTTTTGCCTTGCTCCTTCATCTGCTGTGTGTTTCTCTATTTTCGCATTTTGCTTAACTTACTGTGTTTGGGGTCTGCTTTTTGCAGGCTGCAGGTTCATAGTTCCCTTTGTTTTTGGTGTCTGCCCCCAGTGGGTAAGGTTGGTTCAGTGGGTTGTGTAGGTTTCCTGGTGGAGGGGACTGGTACCTGTGTTCTGGTCGATGAGGCTGGATCTTGTCTTTCTGGTGGGAAGACCATGTCAGGTGGTGTGTTTTGTGGTGCCTGTGACCTTACTATGATTTTAGGCAGCCTCTCTGCTAGTGGGTGGGGTTGTGTTCCTGTCTTGCTAGTTGTTTGGCATAGGGTGTCCAGCACTCCTGCTTGCTGGTTGTTGAAAGGAGCTGGGTCTTAGCATTGAGATGGAGATCTCTGGGAGAGCTTTCACTGTTTGATATTTCATGGAGCTGAGAGGTCTCTGGTGGACCAATATCCTGTACTCAGCTCTCTCACCTCAGAGGCACAAGCCTGACACCCAGCCAGTGAACCAAGACCCTGTCAGCTACATGGCTCAGAAGAAAAGGGAGAATGAAAGAAAGAAAAATAAAATAAAACAAAATAAAGGGATTAAAATATTTTTTTTAATTATTAAAATTAAAAAAATGAAAAATAAAAATAAGAAAGCAAGAAGAGATCAAGCAAACCAAAAAAGAAATCCACCAGTGATAACAAGCACTAAAAACTATAGTAAAAAACCAACCAAACAAAAAATGGATAGACAGAACCATAGGACAAATGGTGAAACACAGCTATACAGACAAAAATCACATGAAGAAGCATACACATACACCCTCACAAAAAGAGAAAAAGAAAAAAAAATATATTTCTATATATAATAAAAGGAAGACAGCAGCCAAATCAATAAACAAATCTACCAATGATAATAAACTCTAAATATTAAACTACAATAAACATAAAACTAGAAAAATTTAGATGCAGAAAGCAAACCCCAAGTCTACAGTTGTTCCAAAATCCACTGCCTCAATTTTCAGATGATTCATTGTCTATTCAGGTATTCCACAGATGCAGGGTACATCATGTTGTTTGTGGAAATTTATCTGCTGCTCCTGAGGCTTTTGGGAAGTCTGAGGTCTTCTGCCAGGTTTCAGTAGGTGTTCTTTAGGAGTTTTCCACATGCGATGTATTTCTGATGTATTTGTGGGGAAGGTGATTTCCATGTTTTACTCCTCTGCCATCTTGAAGG